>NW_007727476.1:239349-260420 GCF_000696425.1 Galeopterus variegatus | reverse complement strand
CAAGTGAACAGATATGAGGTTGTTGGGAGGGAAGGGGGAGAGGGAAGACGGAGGGAGGTTTTGGTAATGGGCCACATAATCAACCACATTGTATATTGACAAAATAAAATAAAATTTGGAAGAAAAAAAAAAAGCACTGGTATAACGTCTCTTCTGCCCCGTTGCAATGGCCAAAGTACATCACAAAACCAGCACAGATTCAAGGGATGGGGAAATAGACTCCATCTCTCAATGGGAGGTGCTGCAAAGCCACATTGTGAAAGGAAGGAAATAATTAGGGTCATTTTTACAAAAATTCTTCTAGTAATTTACTAAAGCGACTGACCACTTTACTAAAGTGACTGACCATGCTGGATAGGAAGGCAAATGAGGTCAAATGAGGCCTGATGGATGAAGACCAGACCATGAGAATGGAAAGGGGACAAACATCCAGATGGCACAAGGATCAGGAAGAGGTGGTTCACGAGAATGATAGACAGGGAAGGGGATGGAGCATAAAACCGTTCTCCTCTGATGGCAACCATGATGTGGCTGGAGAAGTTAGCTCTTCTAAGGCTTAATTTCCTCATCTATAAATGGGAATAATAACATCTAGATTGCAGGATGGGTGCAAGATTATAGATAAAATGCATAATGGATTTGGCCCACAGAAGGGACTCAACACCCCCCCCACACACACACACCCTCACCTACACATGCACATAAATTACACGTGTGAATCATCAGACCAAGAGCCAAAGACCTGGAGCATAATCCCAGCTCTGGTCTTTGTAATCCAGTGAATTTGAGTCAATTTCTTATATCTCAGAACTTCAGTTTTATCATCTGTAGAATGGGAATAATAATAACAACCTTAAAATAACTTTCTTGATGGGTTGAAAAAGGGAGCCAAAGAGTTCTGTGTGTTCCAGAGAAGACCACCCCTCCCTGGCTTTGACCTTCACCCTTCAGGGGCAGGAATAAAGTGGAGATTTCAGAATTCCGCATGCTTCTGGCTTCCCCCACAATACTCACAGCCTTGCCACTGCTTTCAGTCTTAAGAAAATCAGAATTAATTTCATTATGCTCTTATCACTGTTTGCCTCGGTCAACACAAGAAGCCCAGGAATCTGAGACTATGTCTCATTCCTCAGCCTTTCATTCCATATGGTTCTGTACATGTTATTCTCTCAGCCTCCCTTTCCCCTCAGGTCACAATAGCCACATATCCAGTGCTCAGAAGCCACACGTGCCTAGTGGCTACCATATTGTACAGGGCAGGCTTAGTCCTCGAATCTTTAACTCACTCTCCTGTTGCTCTCATCCAGCCCCATACTTTAAATGCAGTCTCTGTGTTAATAAATCCAAAATGTAAATCCAGATAGCTCAGACCTCTTTTGAAATCCAGATGCATATAGATAGTCACTGCCTCCTTGATACTTGGATATCCATTTGAACGTGTGAAGCCATCTCAAAGTCAACATGTCCAAAACAAAAATCATATGCTTTCTCCCTAGATCTGCTTCTACCATTATTTTTGCCATTTCAGTGAACAGCAATATCAGTCTTTTTTTTACTTAATTTACTATTATTATTTTTTAATTGACACAATAATTGTACATATTTGTGGAGTACAAAGTGATATTTCAATACGTTCTGCAATATTTGTTGTTCAAATCTGGATAATTAGCATATCCATCACCACAAACATTTATCATTTCTTCGTGTTGAGAACATTTGAATTCATCTCTTCAAGCCATCTGAATATATATGAAAAAATATTTTTAATTATAGACATCTAGCACCTCTGCAGAACACTAGAACTTATTCTCCCTATCTCGCTGTAAGTTTGCATTCATTAACAAACCTCTCCTTATTCCTCAGCCTCTAGTAACCACAATTCTACTCTCTCTACTCCTATGAGCTCAACTTTTTTAGTTCCCATATATGAGTGAGAATATGTGGTATTTTCTTTCTGTGCCTGACTTATTTCACTTAACATAATGTCTTCCAGGCTCATCCATGTTATCATGAATGACAGGATTTCATTTTTTTTTTTTTATGGCTCAGTAGTATTCCATTGTGTGTATACCACATTTTCCTTATCTTTTCATCTGTTGATGGACACTTAGGTTGATTCTGTATCTCAGCTATTGTAAATAGTGCTGCACTAAACATGGGTGTGCAGGTATCTCTTTGGTATACTGACTTCCTGAGTAAATACCCAGGAATGGAATTGCTGGATCATATGGTAGTTCTGTATTTTGTGTTTTGAGGAATATCCATACTGTTTTTAATAATGGCTGTACTAGTTTACTTTCCCACCAACAGTGTGTAAGAGTTCCTTTTCTCTGCATTCTCATCAGCATTTGTTATTTTTTTGTCTTTTCGATAATAGCCAGTCTAACTGGGGTAAGATGGTATTCATTGTGGTTTTGATTTGCATTTCCCTGGTGATTAGTGATGTTGAACGTTTTCATATACCTGTTGGCAATTCGTGTGTCTTCTTTTCAGAAATGTCTGTTCAGGTAATTTGCTCATTTTTTTTTTCATTGTGTTCTTTGTGATTTTTTTGATTTTTGGATTTTGCTATTGAGTTTATTCTGTATATCAATCTTTTGTTGGATAAATTATTTGCAAATATTTTCTCCCATTCTGAAAGATGCCTCTTCACTCTGTTGATTATTTTCTTTGCTGGGCAGAAGCTTTTTAGTTTGATTAGTTCCATTTGTCTACTTTTGCTTTTGTTGCTCATGCTTTTGAAGTCTACATAACATCTTGCCTGGACCAATGTCTTGAAGCATTTTCCCTATGTTTTTTTCTTTAAATCTTTCATGCATTTTGAGTTGATTTTTGTATACAGTGAGAGGTATGGGTCTAGTTTCATTCTTCTACTCATGGATATCCAGTTTTCCCAGCACCATTTATTGAAGAGGCTATCCTTTCCCCAATATATATTTTTAATGCCTTTGTCAAAAATCAGTTGGCTGTAGATATGTGGATATGCAGATGCCTGGGTTCTTATTCTGTTTTATTTGTCCATGGGTCTGTTTTTATGACAGTACCATGCTGTTTTGATTACTATAGCTTTGTAGTATATTTTGAAGTCAGGTAGTATGATGCTTCCAGCTTTGCTCTTTTTGCTCAGGATTGCTTTGCCTATTCAGGGTCTTCTTTGGTTCCATACAAATTTTAGGATGGTTTATTCTATTTCTGTGGGGAATGTTATTGGCATTTTGACAGGAATTTCATTGACTATGTAGATTGCTTTGAGTAGTATGGACATTTTGACAATATTAATTCTTCCAATCTGTAACATGAGATGTCTTCCCATTTTTTTGTGTTCTCTTTCATTTCTCTCATTGGTGTTTTATAGTCTTTGTTGTAAAGGTCTTTCACCTCTTTGGTTAAATTTATTCCTAAGTGTTCTTTTTTGTTGTCTTTTGTTTTTTTGTAACTGCTGTAAACAGGTTTGCTTTCTTGATTTCTTTTTCAGGTAGCTTGTTGTTGGTGTATAAAAATACTACTGAATTTACTATGTTGATTTTGTATTCTGCAATTTTACTAAATTTGTTTATCAATTCAAAGAGTTTTTTTGATAGATTCCTTCAGGTTCTCAATATATAAGATCATGTCTTCTGCAAACAGGAACAGTTTAACTTCCTCTTTTCCAATTTGGATGCCCTTTACTTCTTTCTCTTGTCTAATTGCTCTCGCTAGGACTTCCAGTATTATGTTGAATAAGAGTGGTGTGGTAGAGATCCTTGTCTTATTCTTGTTCTTACAGAAAAAGTTTTCAACTTTTCACTGTTCACTGTGATGTTAGCTGTGGGTTTGTCATATGTGGCCTTTATTGTATTGAGGTATGTTCCTTCTATACCTAAATTGTTGAGGGTTTTTATCATAAAGTGATGTTGAGTTTTATCAAATGCTTTTTCTGCATTCATTGAGATGATCCATATGTTTTTTTTTTNCCATATGGTTCTGTACATGTTATTCTCTCAGCCTCCCTTTCCCCTCAGGTCACAATAGCCACATATCCAGTGCTCAGAAGCCACACGTGCCTAGTGGCTACCATATTGTACAGGGCAGGCTTAGTCCTCGAATCTTTAACTCACTCTCCTGTTGCTCTCATCCAGCCCCATACTTTAAATGCAGTCTCTGTGTTAATAAATCCAAAATGTAAATCCAGATAGCTCAGACCTCTTTTGAAATCCAGATGCATATAGATAGTCACTGCCTCCTTGATACTTGGATATCCATTTGAACGTGTGAAGCCATCTCAAAGTCAACATGTCCAAAACAAAAATCATATGCTTTCTCCCTAGATCTGCTTCTACCATTATTTTTGCCATTTCAGTGAACAGCAATATCAGTCTTTTTCTTACTTAATTTACTATTATTATTTTTTTAATTGACACAATAATTGTACATATTTGTGGAGTACGAAGTGATATTTCAATACGTTCTGCAATATTTGATGTTCAAATCTGGATAATTAGCATATCTATCACCACAAACATTTATCATTTCTTCGTGTTGAGAACATTTGAATTCCTCTCTTCTAGCCATTTGAATATATATGAAAAAATATTTTTAATTATAGACATCTAGCACCTCTCTAGAACACTAGAACTTATTCTTCCTATCTCACTGTAAGTTTGCATTCATTAACCAACCTCTCCTTATTCCTCAGCCTCTAGTAACCACAATTCTACTCTCTCTACTCCTATAAGCTCAACTTTTTTAGCTCCCATATATGAGTGAGAACATGTGGTATTTATCTTTCTGTTCCTGACTTATTTCACTTAACATAATGTCTTCCAGGCTCATCCATGTTATCATGAATGACAGGATTTCATTTTTTTTTTTTTATGGCTCAGTAGTATTCCATTGTGTGTATACCACATTTTCCTTATCTTTTCATCTGTTGATGGACACTTAGGTTGATTCTGTATCTCAGCTATTGTAAATAGTGCTGCACTAAACATGGGGGTGCAGGTATCTCTTTGGTATACTGACTTCCTGAGTAAATACCCAGGAATGGAATTGCTGGATCATATGGTAGTTCTGTATTTTGTGTTTTGAGGAATATCCATACTGTTTTTAATAATGGCTGTACTAGTTTACTTTCCCACCAACAGTGTGTAAGAGTTCCTTTTCTCTGAATTCTCACCAGCATTTGTTATTTTTTGTCTTTTTGATAATAGCCAGTCTAACTGGGGTAAGATGGTATTCATTGTGGTTTTGATTTGCATTTCCCTGATGATTAGTGATGTTGAACATTTTCATAAACCTGTTGGCAATTTGTGTGTCTTCTTTTCAGAAATGTCTGTTCAGGTAATTTGCTCATTTTTTTTTTTCCATTGGCACTGTGATGTTAGCTGTGGGTTTGTCATATGTGGCCTTTATTGTATTGAGGTATGTTCCTTCTATACCTAAATTGTTGAGGGTTTTTATCATAAAGTGATGTTGAGTTTTATCAAATGCTTTTTCTGCATTCATTGAGATGATCCATATGTTTTTTTTTTCCTTCATTCTGTTGATGTGATGTATTCCTCTTATTGATTTGTATTATGTTAAGCCATCCTGGCATCTCTGGAGTAATACCCACTTGATTATGGTATACCCACTTGATTATGGTATATAATCTTCTTGGTGTGCTGTTGGATTTTGTTTGCTAGTATTTTGTTAAGGATTTTTGTGTCTATGTTTATCAGGCATATTGGCCTGTAGTTTTCTTTTTTTGTTGTGTACTTGTCTGATTTTGATGTCAGTGTGATACTGGCCTTATAGAATTAGTTTGAAAGAAACTCCCCACTCTTCAATTTTTTTGAATAGTTTGAGAAGAATTTGTGTTAGTTTTTCTTTAAAAGTTTGCTAGAATTCAGCAGTGAAGCCATTCAGTTCTGGGATTTTCTTTGTTGTGAGAATTTTTATTATTGATTCTGTATTGTTACTCGTTATTGGTCTGAACAGGTTTTCTATTTCTTCTTGGTTCGGTCTTGCTGGGCTATGTGTGTCTAGGAATTTACCCATTCCTTCTAGGTATTCCAATTAGTTGGTGTATATTTGTTCATAATAGTCTTTAATGGTCCTTTGTGTTTCTGTGGTATCAGTTGTAATACCTTCTTTTTCATTCCTGATTTTATTTATTTGGGTCTTCTCTCATTTTTTCTTAGTGTAGCTAATAGTTTGTCGATTTTGTTTATCTTTGCAAAAACCTAACTTTTTGTTTCATTGATTATTTGTATTTTTGTCTCTATATTATTTAGTTCTTGTCTAATCTTTATTATTTCTTTCTACTTACTAATTTTGTGATTAATACCATCCTTCTAATTGATCAGTTTACAAGCCTTGAAATGACTCTTCCCTTTCTTTCAAACACCACTGCTGATCCATCAGCAATTCTCCTGACTCTTTATCTTCAAAATGCATCTGAATTCAAAGCCTTATCATCACCTACACAACCCTCCTAGTTCAGGCTACTGTCATCTCTCATCTGGATTAAGGTAATAACCTCCTATCTAGTTTCTCTTCTTCCATTCTTGTGCTCTACATCTGTTCTCATCACAGCAATCAGCATGATCCTGTTTATATTTAAGTCAAGTTTTACCACTTATCTGCTCAAAAACCACCCAGTGTTTTCCCTTCTTTTTCAGAATAAAAGTCAAAGTCCTCTCACTGGCCCTTGATAATCTATGCTCTCTTCTCTTACTACTCTTTCCCTTGCTCTCTGTTCTAGTAGCACTGGCTTTTTGCTGCTTCTGGGACACAGAAGTCTCCCACCTCTGGGCCTTTGTACTTTCTATTTTCTCTGACCAGAATGCTTTCCCCTTAGATAATCTGCTTGGATGGTTCCCTGATCTCCTTCAGTTTTTGCTTAGATGTCACCTTCTCACTGAGTCCTTCTTCACCTTCTCACCAAGTCCTTCTCCAACCACCCTGCTAAAAATGGTTCCAACCCCACCCCTACACCTGGCACTCCCTATGTCCTTCTCTTCTTTATTTTTCTCCAAAGCACTTATTCCATGAAATGCTCTATGCATTTATTTATTTGGTTGGTTGTTTATTATCTGTCACCTTTCTAAAATACGAGCTACACAAGGAAAGAGATTTTCATGGTTTTGTTCCCTGAGGTAATTCATCAGCTTAGTACAGTGCCTGGCACAGAATAGCTAATCAGTAAAATCTTATTGAGTGACCAATTGAAATAATGGGTGTAATAATCTTAGCACTGTGCCTGAGAAATGCTCTATGCATTTATTTATTTGGTTGGTTGTTTATTATCTGTCACCTTTCTAAAATATGAGCTACACAGGAAAGAGATTTTCATGGTTTTGTTCCCTGAGGTAATTCCTTGGCTTGGTACAGTGCCTGGCACAGAATAGCTAATCAGTAAAATTTTATTGAGTGACCAATTGAAATAATGGGTGTAATAATCTTAGCACTGTGCCTGACACACAACAGCAGGTGCTCAGCAAATGTTATTTTCTTTTCTCACACGTTTTTTGTGAGGATCAAATGGTGTAATGAATGAGATATGAAATATTGCTATAAATTGCTACCCAATTCTAAATCACAACCACCTTTATTGCTGCATTTACCACAGTGCCTTGTACTTAGCCCATATGGATTTTAAGCAGAGACTTAGATAGGATCACTGCCAAAAACAGACACTGGGATAGCCATAGCTTGCTCTAGCAGTGAACCATCTAAATGCTTCTTATCTGTTGTAGGCTAGAAATCCAGATGACCAAATAATTATAATCATGTTTAACATAAGAGTAAATGTTCTTATTGTGTTCTCATGGCTGTATATAAGAGATAAATCCTAGACAGAATAGCCATGTGGTATGAAAAGTATGGCCACCTAAAGCCACTTATTGCTAGGGCAAGCAGGCCTAGACTCCACACCAGTTTTGGAGCTATCACTGCAGAGACCCAGATAACCAAATCTTAGCCATTTGGAAAAGGTTAGAGGTCTAGTTATATTAGATATCAAGGCAGGAAAATATATTTTAGGAAAGTTTCCATACCAAATGATCAATAATTTATAAAAATAGTTTTTGAATCTTATTAGAGTAAGCTTTAAGCCTCCAGGAAATTAATTTGTGTGAATTCTTTCAGCTTCCAGAAATACTGTTCAAACATGGCATTATTATTTATACATTATAAATAGCACTAGAAATATGGGGAAATGAAAAGATTAAAAATGGGTCTTCTCTTGTTCCCTCTGCCTTCCCCCTTACCCAGCTCTGTTTTCTACACTGACAGTCAAAAATTTTCTGTACATTTCTCAGTGGCCCATTTGCTATTTTGTAGTGTATTTAATGTTTTCCTTCAGAGGTTTGAAAAGAATGATTTTCTGGAAAGAAGATAAAAATAAAAGTGACGGGATGAGGTAAGCAAATCTTAGGAAAATAATAATAAAAAACTCCAGCAAGTTTATGCTAAAAGGGACCAGATAACCATCTAGTAAATAACAGAGCAAACCAGCTTAGAGTCAAACTATGCTTCGGCCACCACCTTAGAGGAGGTGGTGATTAGATGAAGCATTTTCCAAAGACACGGTCACCTCCCCGTTTGGTTCGATTAGAGTTCAGGACTTAGGAGAGCCTATGAGCTGTCGGGGGATGAGGACCAACATTCCTCTTTTTCCTTGTTCAGCCCAGGACAAGGTGAGGCACTGGAGATAATATGTCAGAAGAGGTAATGACAACCATCACAGCAATCTGTCCTCAGAGACCTGGAAATACATCACCGTTTAATTTTTCTCAACTCCCTGGGGCCTAACTATTGCCACATGAAATATAAATATTCTTCTTTTAGGGATCTATCTATGTTCAAGCATCAAAGGAAACCAGCAAAACCAACAATAAAAAGCCATCTGCATTTAGTGAGAATGGGCTAGCTTCCTAATTATGGGGGTCAGAGCAGGTCACCCACAATCAGTGAGAAGGGTTTCATGCAACGTGAGCCCTGAACCCACTTCTTTCCACCCCACTGAGAGCTTGCTCCACCAGTCTCCTTCTCGCTGTCTGTCTCTTCAGCCTCTGCCAGTCTGCTTTAGCATAGGGGCATGCTCAAGGCTCTGCCATCCTGAGCAAGCCACATTTTCTCCTGTTTCTTTCTCTTTCTCTTCCAAGATTTTTATACGTGAAGTAATGCTTGCGTCTCCTACTTCCCCACTTCCGTTCCTGTCTAAGCCTCTCTGGGCTGCCTTCCACCCCCCACCCCTTACACATGGAGTGAAATGCACCCTGTCAAGGTCAACATTGACCTTCTAATAGACAACCAAATTCTATTTTTCCTCTCTCTACTTGAAGTGTTCTATTTCCTTGTCTTCTGTGCCCTTCTGCACAGGCAGAATATGCGTTTCTGGTTCCCCCACAACTCTCCTCTTTCGTTCTTGCTTCATCTCCTGGGAGACAGCTGTTGCCCAAGCGTCCATCCTCTTTTTATAGATAGTTCTAATACACACTTTTCCTAGAGGACCACCATGCATTTTCAGGATCTCAGTTAACACATCTATATCCCACGACCTCTCATATGGTGTATATATGTATGTGTGCATGTTTCAGACTCAATTTGTCCAAAACTGAAACCCCCCATTACTTCCTCAACTCGATCCCTCAGTGTTTATTTTACTTAACAAATGCATATAGAACTTTTACTTTCTATAAGACACTAATGTAAGCACCGTAAAAATATTAAGTAATTTAATCCTCACACTTATCCTATGAATAAAGTGCTACTATTATCATTATCCTTTTTACAGTGGTAGAAACTGAGGCAAGAATTTATAACTTGGCCAAACTCACAGAATTAATAACAGAGCTGGGATTCAAACCAAGATGTCCTAGCTCAGAGTCCATGCACTGAATCACTAAGCAACATTACCTGTCAGTGTGTTTATCACGTGGACAGCTCCACCAGTCACCCAGTCATTCAAGGTAGACACCTAGTGCTACTGCTCTTTATTGCCTGCCCCAAACAAATTACCAGATCCTGATAATTTGTTGGAAACATTTCATGAAAGTATAAATTGCATACAGAATATCCAATTCTGAAGTGAACAGATTATGGAATTTTAAAAAGTTTATGTATCTTTACAAATTCTAGATGCTAGTCTTTTGTCAGATATATGAGTATGATCCGCACATGTTTTCTCCCAGTCTATGGCTTGCATTTCATCCTTTTCACAGGGTCTTTCACAGATCAAATATTTTTAATTTTGATGAGGTCTGATTTATCAATTTTCTTTAACAGATTATGTATTTGGTCTAAAAACTCTTTGCCAAGCCCCAGACCTTGAAGATTTCCTCATACTTTTTTCTACACGTTTTATATCTCTACATTTTATGTTTGAGCTCAGAATCTATTTGGAGTTAAATTTTGGGTAAGTTGACTCATTTTAAGACCTATTGATGTCCACTTACTCTAGCAACATTTGTTGAAAAGGCTATCTTGCCTCCATTGAACTGTTCTGTAAATGCTAATTAGATCTTACTGGTGATGGTTTTGTTGTGTTCTTATATATCCTTGCTGATTTTTTGTCTAATTGTTCCATCAATTGTTGAGAGGAGTATATTTTTTTTAAAAAAAACAGATTTTGGTAGATTTAAGAAATCTTATTCCTGATTCCTGTTTCATAAACAATTTCCTTTCTTGACAAGATTTTTTCAGTGTCATGACAACCAAATGTTGACTGTCTTCCTCATAATCTTGAGAAATTACCCAGAGGTCCTTAAAACTCTATTTTTTTAAAATCTGTTTTCTCGGGCTGAGCCCATGGCACACTAGGGAGAGTGCGGTGCTGCGAGCACAGCAGCGCTCCTGCCATGGATTCGGATCCTATATAGGGATGACCTGTGCGCTCACAGCGCTCACTGGCTGAGCACAGTGTGGCGGGTCTCAAAAAGGACAAATATATATATACATCTGTTTTCTCTGTCTGTTCAGATTGGGCGATGTTTATTGTTCTATCTTTCTGTTCACTGATTCTCTGCTCTTTTTCTTCATTCTTTTGTTGAGCACATCAGTTACTTTAGCAGCCCTCTGATGCCTTCAGACACACACATACACACACACTACATACACGCACACAGCAGACATGGTCTCTTGATCCCACTCATTTAGTAGAACAGTCAGAAAATATAGTATCAAAATTTGCATGAATATACACAAATATACTTATATAATTACAAATTGTGATATGTACCAAGACTGTAAGAAGAAAACAGGTACTATGAGAGCAATAAAGCAGGTGGGGAAGAGAAGGTATCCAGTTCTGATTTGGCGGTCAGGAAAGGTAGTGACCTTATGACTTGTTTCTGTGTTCCCATCTAGTCTTGCTACTGTTTTCTTTTGGAAATATGGGTACCCTCTCAGGGGGTTTATGAAGAAGATGGTCAACATGTCATTGTCATGACACTGTAAATATATCTTCAAGAAAGGAAATTGCTTACGAAATGGAAGTCAGAAATTACTTTATTTTTCAAGAGGTGAGTCATTAAATTCATGTCTGGCTCTATTTGCTTTAGTGCTTGGACCACATCAGAGTGAAGTAAAATGCCAGCGATGCTAGATTTCCTGATTTCTTCTCAACTCACTAGGAAACAATTATGGAAGAAATGGCTCTCTGGATACCCATGGTAAGAACTGGTAATTCACACTCAAATCACTTGTATAGGAAATTGCAATTTCTGCCCTTGTTGTAAAGCTGGGTTTTTTCAAAGTTTACACAGAAATTTGAAACTGTGCCCTAAACTGCTCTCCATCCTTTTTCCCAGTTGTGATGCCTCCCTGAAATAATTTTTAAATGTTTTCTAAATGGCTAAAGGCAAAAACATCCCTTAAGAATGAGAAAAGAAAAGCCGTCAAAAAGACCTTCTCTTTATTACTATTCTTCCTAACAATGCCCACCCAGCCACACAGCAGAATCGGCAATTTCTTCTGCTTTTGATATAGGGATTGAAATCACGCCCATAAACCAGAAATCATCCCTCACATTGGCAACGACCTGTGATTTACTCCCAGACCACAAATAGGATAATTAAAGCTTCTTTTGGTAAAAAGTCAGAAGAAACACTACCACAAAAATGTGTCATGGTTGGGCCGGCCCGGTGGCGCACTGCTACAGTGTCAACACCGAGGGTTGTGATCCCGTTGCCAGTCCCGGTCCGGTACGGGCGCAACACTGAGGGTTGCGATCCGTTGCCGGACACGAAAAAAGACAAAAAGGAAAAAAAAAAAAAAGAAAAAAAAAATGTGTCATGGTTCATCCTAGCTGTGGGTCTCCCCTTGTTTCTTAGTTACAAACACTGTACATAACCTGTGGGTACTTACAACATCACTTCCATAAGTCCGTGATGACATCTGGAGCCCCTAAGAATGCAAGTCAAAGAAAGTCAGTGATACTTTTTTTTTATTATTGGTTATGAATATTCATGAGATACAAAGCTGATTGTCACCTCTCCTGCCCAAGATGTGAAGGCCAGATTCATACTGGCAGCATACTCATTACCATAAATTGCATTTGTACACCCGTGTCCCCCACCCAACTATCCCCAACCTCCCTCTTCCTCCCCCTTGCCCCCTCACTCCACTTTGTAGCCTGACGAATGTTCTCTCCCTCTGCAAGTCCACTTGTTGAAGAGCCAGTCTTTCCCCCAATGTAGATTTTTGTTGCCTTTGTCCAATATCAGATAGCTGTAAACCTGAGGGGTGATTTTTGGGTTCTCAATTCTGCTCCACTGTTCTGAATGTCTATTCTTATACCAGCACCATGTTGTTTGGGTTACAATACCTATGTGGTATAATTTGAAGTCAGGTAGTGTTATGCCTCCAGCTTTATTTATTTTGCTCAGGATTGCTTTGGCTATTTGGGGTCTTTTTTTGTTCCATATGAAAGGTAAGATTGTTTTTTCCATTTCTGTGAAGAATGTCATTGGTATTTTGATGGGGACTGCATTGAATCTGTGGATGGCTTTGGGTAGTATAGACATTTTCACAATTTTATTTCTTCCAATCCAAGAGCATGGAGTATCTTTCCATTTTTCTGTGTGTCTTCTTTAATTTCTTTCAGAAGTGGTTTGTAGTTCTCATTGTAGAGCTCTTTCACCTCCTTGGTTAAATTGATCCCTAGGTATTTTGTGTGTGTGTGTGTGACAATTGTAAATAGGCTTACTTTCTTCATTTCTCTTTCTGTTAGTTCATTATTTGAGTATATAAATGCAATTGATTTGGGGGCATTTCTTTTGTATCCTGCAATGTTACTGAAGTTATTAACCAGCTCTAAGAGTTTTTTGATAGAGTCTTTAGGGTTTTCTGTATACAGTATTATGTCATCTGCAAATAGGGACAGTTGGACTTCATCTTTTCTAATCTGGATTCCCGTTATTTCTTTCTCTTACCTGATTGCTCTGGCTAGTACCTCCAATAGTATGTTAAATAGATGTGGTGAGAGTGGGCATCCTTGTCTTGTTCCTGTTCTTAGGGAAAAGCCTTCAATTTTTCCCCATTTAGAATGATACTGGTGGTGGGCTTGTCATAAATGGCTTTTATTATGTTGAGATACTTTCCTTCTATACCTAATTTGTTGAGGGTCTTTATCATGAAGTGATGTTGAATTTTGTCAAATGTTTTTTCAGCATCTATTGAGATAATCATATGGTCTTTGTCCTTGAGTTTGTTGATATGGTGTATCATATTTATTGACTTTTGCATGTTGAACCATGTTTGCATCCCTGGGATGAATCCCACTTGATCATAGTGTATAATTTTTTTAATGTGTTGCTGTATTCTGAATGCTAACATTTTGTTGAGGATTTTTGAATATATGTTAATCAAGGATATTGACCTGTAGGTTTTTGTTGTTGTTGTGTCTTTATCTGGTTTTGGTATCAGAGTTATGTTGGCCTCATAGAATGAGTTTGGGAGAATAGCTTCTGTTTCAATTTTTTGGAATAGTTTGAGGAGAATTGGTATTAACTCCTCTTTAAAAGTTTGATAGAATTCAGCTGTAAAGCCATCGGGACCCAAACTTTTCTTTGTTGGAAGATTGCTGGTTACCACTTCAATCTCTTTGCTTGTTATTGGTCTGTTCAGGTTTTCTATCTCTTCTTGGTTCAGTCTGGGTAGTTTGCATGTGTCTAGAAACTTATCCATATCTTCCAGATTTTCACATTTATTGTCATACAGTTGTTCAAAATAGTCTCCAATGATTCTTCATATTTCTGTGGTATCGGTAAGTCAGTGATACTTATCTCTTGCCTGAAACTCCTTTTACAATAAAATGTTCCCCAGCATGATACAAAAAGCAAGTCCTTTATTACTTTTGTGCTACTTAAGCATCATCTCACCTGGCAAGAATGATTCTTCAAAGCTTTACATTTTCACTTCCTAATGCATACATTGTCATTCATTTTAACTAGTTTTTTAAAAAATAATAATAGCAGAGTCAGATATTTCTGTCTTCTTTGGGGGGGATTAAATGGTAATGTGCAATTGCCTGACTGTCTCAGTTCTTGCCAGGCAGTGAGTTCAAATGTGACTACATTTATATTAGCATAGAAGTCTCACAAGCTCTGAGCCACCACCTGTCCACACCAGCTGGTGGCCCACACCAAAAGGTCTCCCCTAGACTTTTCAGTAAGCTCCAGGGAATGTTTCACTTGTACACAGAAACAAGTCTCTTCCTGTTCTGCTTCTGCCACCTTGATGATCTGCTGACTGTAAGCCACATAGTAGAGAAACCCCGACATGACTGCAGGTCTCAGAGTTCTCTATGAGAGTACTGTTCTGCCAGATACCAAAATTTCCTGATGCTCCAAGGGCAGAGAAACTCTTTGCTAGTCACCAACCAGAGCATTCAGGTTGTTGATGCAGCACAGGGGGTTGGTGACAGTTTGGGGCAAAATACTGCTCTTCCAAATTCTGCGTGGCATGTCGTCACTGCAGCTCTGAGTCTGCAGGTATTCAGAAATTCGAAAATATTTCACTGTGGCAAAGACTACTAGTTGCACCCCAGTGTTCATTCTCCCTTTCTTCTATAGTCTAAGCATAACATAGCCAAAGTTTATATTTCAATTTAATAAAAATATGACATTTCATATTCTGTACTAATTTGTACCTTTTAACTCATTTCTTAGGTCCCTTACTGTTTCATCAGGCTTATTTTCCTAATTTTTTAAACTCGCTATTTCTTTATGTCCCTTTAACCTCAGCCAATCCATTTTTGACCACCTAAGGAGTGCAGGATGAATGATGTCTGGGTGGCACCTCCTCATAAATGAACAATGGAAAGTCTGATCAGAGTAGTGGCTCTGGGAAACGAGGAAATTATAGGACCCTTTAGGAGCATAATTATTGGTTATGGATCAGGGTGAGGGTGGGGTAATGAGAAAGAGTGAAATGTCAAACAGGACTCCACCACTTTCTATTTCGGATGAAGGAGAACTCAGGAGGAACTAGTTTTGCGTGAAGCAAAGGGAACTAATTGGGTTTGATTTTGGATAGGTGGAGTTGGAAATGCTTTGAGACATCTATGTGATTTCCAAAGAAATCAACATATTTAAAAACATGCATCATTCTTAGGAAATTTTTTTTTCAAATACAAGTAAGGCCTTGTATCTGGGACTTCGGTGGATACCTGTTCGGTACTTCATATGGGGTTAATGCCATGTGTGATGAGATGAGGGCAAGAGGCTGCCACTGTCAAGTTGACCTCTTAAGCCCACTGCACACCTTTAGACCTAAGAGGCTGGTAATGTGGTCATTACAGAATCAGAGAAGTCTTTCTCAGATTTAGATTAGAACTGGGTACAAGGCCAATTTTACAAAGTCACAAGAAGGATTTAATGACTCTGGTGAATGAATGAAGTGAAGTCTCTCTTGGTCTTGACAGATGATGTAGGGAAAGCCCAGTAAGAATTATACTATAAAATCTCTGATTGGAATTATTCCATCGTAGTCACTCTCTGTGCCATTCTAATGATATCTAACACTTATTTATATAATTAATCAAATGTATCTAATGCACACGCAGTGTACCAGGGTCTGTGTTAAGTGCTTTGCAAATACCCATTTAATCCTTACATTAACTCTATCACTAGGTATAATTATTATACATGTTTTATAGATGAGGAAACTGAAGTACAAAGTGGTTAATTAAATTTTCCAAAATTATGCAGATAGTATGTTCGGGAGTTGGAATTCAAACTCAAGCAGTTTGACCCCAGAGCCTATCCTGTACTGTCATTCATAACAGTCAATTAGCTCAAATTGAGTTTCTACGTTGAAATAAGATTGGACCTGTATATAAATTATGTGCAATTCTGGACCCATTCGCCCTAAATATGTTCAATTTAATAACAAGTTATTAAGATTGATATGAAGAAATGGATTTGTCTGCTTGCTTATGCCTGCCTTCTTTCTAAAAATAATTGATGATATAATTAACATGTTCTACAAATCTGGAGGCATTAAATTTAAATTGCTAGTTGGAGTATTTCATTAAGAAAACATTCATTAAGCAATGTAAAATGCCATCCAACAGAGAAGAAAGGTGCAAATATTTTGGGATTGGAAATTATAAAGTTGGAATACACCTACACTTTGGAGAAAGCCTGATAATATTAGCAACAGCAAACACACTGCACTTACTGTCTTCCAGACATTCTTCTAAAGACTTTACACATAGGGATGATGTTTATAGATGGAGAAAGCAAAGCCCAGAGAGGTTAAGTAATTTGCCCAAGGTCATCAAACAGGTGAGTGTTGGAACTGTGTTTGAACCAGGCAGGTGACCACAGACCCTGTGCTCGTAGCCATTATGCTGCACTAATCCATTCTAGCCACACAGCAGCTAGCAATAAAGGGGAAAATAGACTGGCACCCTTGCCTTGAGGCTCTCTGGGACAAGTCCCAAAGGAAGCCAAGAGAATTCCTGGAGAGATCTAATGCCAGATGAATCCTTCAAGATATAAAAGAACAATTGTCCACACTCATGACCCACTAAAATTTGATGAGGGTGAGAATGGGACTCCCTGGTGTGTCCTGGCATCATGGAAGGGATCCAACTGGGTCATTTGTACCTTAATCCACCAAGTCAGTGTTGGGAATCTAAATTCTAAATTTAGAGTTCATAATAGTTCCCTCTATTGGTGACATTCATTCTTAAGCAGTTACAACTTGAATCAGTCTCATTTTCACTCTTGCAGGGAAGCAAATTAAAATTTAGTTTGACAGAAATAAAAGGACAAGAAAGAATTGATGGCAGTAATTTCCACAATATTAAAGGAGTGCTAGATTAGCAGTAAAAACATCTGCCTTAGGTCTGCCACTCACTAGATGAGTTACTATGGGCAATTCTCTGACATTATATGGACCTTCACTTAATCATCTGTAAAATAAGGGAAGAAGAAACTAACAGTTATTAATTGCCTTTTATGTAAAAGGTGTTATTTATTATAAGTACTTTACATATGTTGACTGATTTAATCCTCAAAATATTAGTAACTGAGAGATTACTGCCCATTTTCAAGGTTGAGAAAACAGAGGATTAGAGAAGTTAAGAACTTACTTAAAGTCACCTAGCTAGTGGCATACAAAGCATCAAAGTTTATAGATTTGTTTGTTTTTGTTGTTTGACTTTTGCATTTCACCTCCCTTTCCTCACTCTGATCTATAATTCCAAAATTTTAGAACTCCACAAAGGGGATGTAGTATTGTTACTGTTCTATAAACCCTATTGCTACCACTTACATGACCAACATACTAACCCATCTTCCATTTCTTGAGAGTTACGCTTGGATTATGGTACAAAATTGACAAGTAGTTCCATCCTCACTACTAAAATTTCGATTATAGTCAACTGTATGATGGCTGTGTGTACCATGTTTCCTACACTGGACCTATGTTAATCCCCTAAGGTAAAAACCTTGAATGTATTCCCTTAGGAGGTTAACTTATGTCTAGGGAGTGACAAGTATTGGGAAAGAAAATTTGATTATAGGTATTGTTTGCATGGTAAACTTTAATCTCGAATTATTTGAAAAGACTTGGTCAAAAGACAAGAAAGGACCCGTTTTCAGCAGTGGGTGTTTCCCATTCTTATGAATGTAATTTTGTCCCTGATGAAAATTCAGAAGTTGCTTTGTCCAAAAGGACACTGACATCCTATCCTGTGCTTTATTTGACATCTTATACTGCACACTAAACCACACAGGGCAAACTTCAAATGACTCAGCTATAGGAATGTGGATCTGGTTTGAAAACTGATGTCGGCTCCAGTGTGTTTCCTCATGTTGCTCCCCGAGGGTTTGAAGACATCTGAAAACACATCTTCTCATTCCTTTTGTTTCTATGAAATGGCCCTTAGATACCCAAGCATTTAAGCATTTTTATGACAGCCAGAGATTACTGTCTCCATGGTAGTTATTTGACGTAACAAAGCCAAATACAGACCCTTGATGACTCTCAAGAAAAAACGTGAGTAAAATGGATCATTAGAATAATTTGTAATCTACTGAGGAAAGTTGCTCTACACCAATCTTTGGGATAAATTCTGATCAAATATTTCACCAGTATAAAAGTAAGCTAAAGAGAACTAAGACTTTTCTCTCCAAGAAGGATACAAATGACCTATGAACGATGTTACCAAAGGCTTAAACAGAAGCCCAGTGCATGTAATCATAAATGAGAAAAAAAAATGAAGACATAAATGTCAAAGAAAGCGGGCACCAGTGTGTGTCAGTAAGTAGGAGTTCCCATAAAAATGCCTTTGGTGTTCTTCAAAAACTCAAGGTTCACTTTCACTCCGTGAAGCTTGCACTGCCTCCTCCTTCTGCTTGGAATACTTTTCTTCCAGACACTCACATGGTTCACTTTTTTTTTTTTTTTGTCTTTTTGTCTTTTTCCGTGTCCAGCAACGGATCGCAACCCTCAGTGTTGCCCCCGTACCGGACCGGGGACCGGCAACGGGATTGCAACCCTCGGTGTTGCTCCCGTGCCTCGCTCAGCCAGTGAGCAGGAACTGGTCTGTATGTGGGATCCGAACCCTCGCCGCCCTTCCCAAGCGGCGCACTTACCCAGTGCGCCACCGGGCCGGCCCGCACATGGTTCACTTTTTAACTCCTTCAAGTCTGTGCTCAAATGTTACTTCCTCAATGATGCCTACCCCGATCCATCCTTCCTAAAGTTGACACTGCCCTTTTCTATCTACCCATAGCACTCTGTTTTCTTTAACTGGCTTAATGTATTCCTATAGTATTTACCACCTATTCCTATACCACTTATCCTCCATTAGGATGTCAGCTTCCATCGCTAGAATCTTGGTCTGTTTTTTTCACTCCACCCCTGGTACACAGTAGACTCTCAAAAAATAGTCATCCAGTGAATGAATAAATGGGTATTATAAAATTTTAAAGTTACTTCATGTAATTAATTATATAGGCCAGAGTGTCAGATTTGGGTCACAAATTGGCAATGGGGTTTGAGTATCCTACTCCAGGTAATCCAAGATGGACAAAACAGTAAAATAAGCCCAAAGCACCCTTAGTGTTCTTGACACTGAACAGAGTCAAGGTTTGGGGAAACCAACCATCAGGGCTGAGTTCAACAGCACAGGAACAGGAAATAGAGATAAGAGATAGTAACTAGACAAAAATAGACTCTGAAAGAATACAGATCAAATGTTAATAAGGGCAGCTGAGGACAGTTTTCTGGAATAACACAAGAGCAGCTACATTTACAGTTATTAGATGATCATTAGAAGGTTTGTGTATCACTGGACAAGTTTCAAGGTGTTTGGTGTACAGACAACAAGTGCCACGGTGAGCAGATGTTATGTTTTTACTGCCCAGTAACTGAATCACCTTTGTCAGTCAGGATAGGCATGGTTAAGCTGCAGTAACGACCTTCAGATTGCTGTGACTTTAAACAATGATGTTTATTTCTTGCTCATATTACATGTGCACCACAGGTTGGCAAGGAGGCTTTGCTCATCATAGCCACAAAGGGAGTTAAGATGACAGAGGCATCATCTCGGCATGCTTCCATGTTTGCAGGGCAGGAAAAAATAGATTGGGAGAACCATATGCTGGCTCTTTGTTCTGAAGTGACATTATGTCACTGTTACTCGTATTTAGTTGCCCAAAGTTAGTCATATTGCCCAAACCTGAGTCAATGGGGGGTAAACAAATGCACTTCACCTATGGGAGGGGCAGTAAGTGAAAGTGAAGAATAACACATTATCCCATTCGTTTCTGTAACTGGAAAATTACCTATCTTATGACTCCTGGAGGGAAGCGGTCTGCCTCCTACCATACAAACTATAAATACCAGCTAAATTGCCTTCCCAGCCTTCCTGCCCAATCATGTACATTTGGAAATAACTTGAACAGGGACTGGTGACATAAAGCAATGTGGGTGGGGAGAATGATTTCTAGCAAGGCTGTGGTGGCAATGGCATCTGATTTCCAGAGACAGCTGTGTCAGCCATGCCTGTAATGGATTCCAATGTCATATGCGTAAATTGGGATACTGAGAGTCCAGCAGTGACAGATGTGGAACTCTCACCTGATGGTATTTGGTGTGATTCAGGACATAGTTATGGTTGTGTAGCTTCCCTTCACTCCTGTACATTTTAAAGCCTAGTTCTCTAGCATTCCAATCAGTTCTATGAGATCCGTAACATCTTTTCAATTAATACCTTTATATTTAAATTAGCTTGATTCATTTCTGTTGCTTCCATTTAAGAATCATGATTAATACGAAAGGTCTGAAATAGCAGGCACTCTGCTTGTCCTATTTGTCATAATATTTGCAAACACCTGAACAAAAGCTGCTTTATCCAGCACTTAAATAAATGGAAGAGTATAATTCCTGACTTTAAATTTAGGGGTTTTTTTTGTATTTTAAAGTAATCCATGAGCATAAATTAAAAATATATAATTTCTGGACCGGCCTGGTGGCACACTGCTACAGTGCACCGCTTGGGAGCGCGGCGGCGCTCCCGCCGAGGGTTCGGATCCCACATACAGAACGGTTCCCGCTCACTGGCTGAGCGAGGTGCAGGCGCAGCGCCG
>NW_007727476.1:203289-238389 GCF_000696425.1 Galeopterus variegatus | reverse complement strand
TATATATATATATATATATATATATATATATAATTTCTTCAAGGTTTGAAAATTAATAATATTCCACTGCATCATTCTCTTCCTTCCACAACCAATTTCTGATTTTTCAGCTGATTCTTTTGATATTTACCTCCATCTCTAATAAAATTATCTTAATAGCCGACATTTCTGTATTGCTTGCTATGTGCCAAGTTCTATTCTGAGTACTTTAGAAATTTAGCTCATAAAAATCTTATGAGGTAGCTAATTATTATCGTAGTTTTTATATGAGAAAACACAAATTTAGACGGGTTGAGCAATATGCCCAAGGTCAAATGGCTAATATTTGGTGATGCTAGGATTTAAATCCAGAGTCTGCATATGTAACTGCCTCTACGTGTATTTACATACTGTGTTCTGATTATTCAGTCTTAAACATTTACCTATTGTCTTCCCATTTGGTGAATACCCTTTTCTTCATCACACAGGAGCACACTTATCCCCTATCTTCCACGGCCTTTAAAAATATTTAGTGATCATTATATCTACCCAAATGATATTCATAGATGAGCCACTAATGTAACTTCAAAATCTCTTCAAGTAGCATCAACCTCCTCTCAATACATTCAAACGTATTAGGCATGCTATAATTTTGTCTTCTTGAAGATTGCTCTTGGAGACTCCTGAGTTACTTTAATTTAAACAGGTTATTCTCTAGAACTGGTGCAGTTGTTGCTTTGGATCTTCCTTCATGGAGAGGTTGTCATGGTTTTCCTTCACTTCTCTCTTGTGTTGAATCTTCTATTTCTAGGGTCCCATATCTTCTGTTTTCTTGGATTATTATTTTTTTAAGCCAGACATATCTTCCAGAAACTTCTTGAGCAAGAGTGCATAAGAGGTAGTATATTAAAACTTTCCATTTCTGAAAGTGTTTTTATTCTACATAAACATTTAGATGATTGTTTGGCTGAGTACAGAATTTTAGATTGGAAAAAAATTTTCCCTCCTAATTCTGAAGACATCATTCCTTCATCTTTTATCTTTCAATGTTGCTTTTAAGTGGTTCGTTTCCATTGTGATTCTTGATTCCATGTAGTAAGTGAATTAGATATTGGAAAAATGACCAATTTTCTTTTTATTAAATTAGTCTGAAACAATTATTTTGTTTAATCTACAGTGAATGATGCTGCATATTTGTAACATTTTTTATTTTTGGCTTATAATTTCATCCTAACCTGGATATGCTTTGCATTATGTTTCAAATCTGAATCTTCTTCACTTTTATTGCTAACACCAATGTGTGTGTGTCCCATCTCTCCCCCAAATCCGATTTGTTTTTACAGAAGCTCTTTTAATGTTATCACCATTTTTCTTCCTCCAGTGGAAAGTAGGAACAGATTGGCAGGGATATGGGGAAGGAATGGGTGAAGACATTCCAGTAACAGGGAATGGTCAGTACCAAAGGTGAAGGTGAGATCGACTCCATTCGGTTTAACTATTTTATGGGGAGAAAAACCAACTGGAAGAATTTAAAGGATTTATTCAATGGCACATGCTAATATGTTGAGTGACTATATAATTTATCATCCAAACCAGGGCAACTCTGAGAGTGAAAGGGGATGATATTAACAATTATACCAGAATGGCAAGTGTAAACTATGCAAACCAGAACTGTTCTGGGCTGTGATTTCTCTACAGTGACCATGGCCTAAACAATTCTAGAATTCTTGTCTCCAGTGTCTGTTCTCCCCCATTCCGCTTTGTGCTAACTTTGCCTATAGCCAATCTCTGTTTAGTAGTTTCTTCTCTCAAATCATTTTAATTGATACATATATTTCTTCATTAATTCAATAAATATTTATCAAGCATCTACTTTAACCTCTTATCCTTAAGGTCATTCCTATCCTTTTAAAAGATTAGTGATTACCTTCAATTTAAAATATCTCATGTAGGGGGCTGGCCAGTTAGCTCAGTTGATTAGAACACAACCTTGTAATACCAAGGTCAAGGGTTCAGATCCCTGTACTGGCCAGCCCCGCCAACCCACCCCCCCAAAAAAAAGAAAAGAAAAAGAAATAAAATACCTCATGTAAAAATAAATAAATAAATAAATACCTCATATGTATAAAGCAAACAAAAGTACTAGAAAATGATCAGAGAAGCTGATGCCAGCTATTTTATTCAAGAAGTAAACACGTAGGTAAATCTTGGCACTACATGGTAACATAAGACAAATGGGCTAGTCCATTAACACTTAGTATGAATTAGACACACAGTCAACTAGGAATGTAGGTGACTGAGCAGGCTTCTGTGAAGGCACTGACATACCTGCTCAGTTAGAGTTTCAGGAAGAGCTTTACAGTAAGTTTAAGGGGCATATCAATCAAGGATAGAAATATAAAGTGAAACCTAAGGTAGAAAATAGCCAAGTACAAATAAAAGAAAAACTTTTGGGCTGGCCAGTGAGCTCAGTTAGAGAGTAGTGTTATAAACACCATGGTCAAGGTTTCACACACACACACACACACACACACACACACTCAAAAGTAAAAAACAACTTCCAGGTCTCATCATCCAGTTCGATGCCCAGGGTTATTTTTTCAGATAGAGTTTTTGTTTTTAGTCATTAACCATACAAATCAGAACTTCATTTATGATAAATATGTGAGGCAAAGCCAAACTAGTTCCTCATTTTACTGGAAGTTTAGTGGAAATCTTAGCTGAATTCTCAAGCTACTGCTATTAGTTGTTTAATATAATTTGTTTTTTTATCTCAGGGATAGATTTTAAAGCATGTAAGTCTTTAGATGGACAAAACTGTAGCTGGTAATTTCATATAAAGAATTGAGGTTGAAACTTCAGGTCATCTGTGGATTTCAGGGAACATGTGAACAGAGTCTTTTAACTTTGATCACTAAATAAATTGTACTACAATAGGATATTAAACAAAGCAGTGTAATAGATCTTTAGTTACTAGACAATCCCGGGTGAGTCTTCTGACTTTGCTGCTTGGTGTGTCTTTTGGCAAAGTTCTTAATCTTTCTAACCACCAGGCTCATTAGCTATAGAAAAGGAAAAAATACCTCCATCAAAAGCTTGTTGGGAAGTTCAATGTAGTGTTGTACATAATGTGTTTAACAGACTATTTGATGTAGTAAGTACTTAGTAAATGATAACTGCAGTGTCCAATTCTCAAATTTCTATACAAGTAAACTCTTATGATTTAACTGTAGATGTATGTACATGTTTTGATATTTTTTTCAAATAGCTATATAAATAATAATCTCCACATGGCTGACAAGATCATTTGATTAGTGCATGATAAAATTCATAATGTATATCTAGCTCTTGGAAGGGGGTGTCAGTGACCTGGTTTCATGGACA
Source organism: Galeopterus variegatus (assembly GCF_000696425.1). NCBI lineage: Eukaryota > Metazoa > Chordata > Mammalia > Dermoptera > Cynocephalidae > Galeopterus > Galeopterus variegatus. Next base: position 235,026 of record NW_007727476.1, on the reverse strand, counting down.
TGGGTTATGCCTACACACTGCATTCTATGATTATATGCAAAATACTAGCCTGTTTCTATTGGAAGCTAATTGGGATGTGTTTGAAGGTGTGTTGGCATAATGGCAATAACAATAACAACAGCAGCTAAACACATATGGAAACATTGACATTTGCCAGGGACTAAGTATCCTACTTTATGTACGTTATATTAGTGAAAATAAAGACATACTCGTGGTGAACTAGGAATGCCTGGAGACTTGGTAGTACTTACAGGTTCCTGCAATTTAAAACCATTCAAAGAAAGTCAAGGATGCAGGTTCACCTAGACAGTCAAATAACAAACATGTGCTACTTATCTCCAGAACTGGGTAAGAAGGTGTTGAAGAGTTGGTGGAAATAGGAATGAATCATATTTGTATAGTAAAAAATTTTTTTGAAAATTATTTTTTTTTGTCTCAGAATATTTACATTTCCAAAGCTAAATAATTGAGTGCTCTTTTAAAAAAAACAAGTAAATTATAATCTAAAAAAGTAACTGTGTTAAATGGAACTGCCATTATGGAAAATAGATACATTTTTGACAAAGTAATAGAGTCCATCTGAGGATGTTTAGGAATCCACAAGTTCCTACACTTTTGCTTCTAATTCTTAATTTTAAAAAAAATATTAATCCTTAATTGGCCTACATGAAGCTGATTTGTCTTTCCATTTCACTGTTGTTTTTAAGGGGAGTAGCTGTCTCCCCCAACTTCTTTTTAAATTCACCAATTTCTCAAATATGAGCTCATTCAAATCTAACTTACTTTTCTCTCCAACACGCAGGTCACATGAGTAGCCAGGAAAGAAGAAAGATTTCAGAAAGCACAATTCTTTTGAGGAGTCACTGTGCCTGCTGCAAAATTATTTGAATGAACAGATTTTTTTTTTGAAGTAAAACGACAATTAAGGTCGACCTCCCCCGCTCAAATTAAAAAAGAGAAAAAGGAGTGTAATGAAGAATCTGACTCCTTCCTCTAATTTTACAAGTTCAATGGTAATCTAACCATGCCATTCATTTACAGAAACCATTAATTTTACTATGCGGCTGAAAGTAGTAGGCCTCAGCTTTCATTCTCTTACTTTCCCCCTCCCTTAGTCTTTGTGTGTGCACCTGTTCGGGCCACTTTAGCGTCCCATTTGTAAAACTTTGGGTAATCCTCTGGCACTAACCCTGGTGTGATAATACTTCTGTTATTCAGCAGCCTAATTACAAAGGACAACACAGATAAAACACTTCAGTTCTATTTTTTAATAGCTGATTTGCCAATTTTGCCAAGCTCCGAAGAGAATGGTCTCCAAACCTTGCTGGATTTAAATTTAATCTGAATTTGTTCAGCACATGGAACTCCAATGCCTTAGAGCAGAGCTTTTGTTAGATTTTTGGACACCTCACTCCTTCTACCTTCACTCCTTTTTTAATAGTGAAATGAAGAATCTGTTCTTAGAATGTCATTTTATAGGATAATTGGAGCATTTTTAACCATCCCCCAACATCCATTTGAGACAACTGTTGGCTCCTTCCAATAACAAAACAGAGAATTAAGGTGTTAGGCACTGAAGAGTCACTTTACTTAATTAACCTAGACAAAAGACGAGCTAGTAACACTTCCTAACATAATAAATTTTTCTGAGGGTAATATTTGAATAAGTGAAGCTCAATAAAAAAAATGTGTTTAATATTTATTTTCTGATTTAAGATGGAAAAAAGAGAATTATTTCTAAATCATGGCAGACCTTAGGAAATTATCATTTCTTCAGTACAGATAAGCCCCCCAGCATCTGGGTACTTAACTCTACTTCTTTGCTCTAGAAACGGGCTAGAGATCTGGCAATAAGACAATCTTATGAGTTCTGGATATGTCCTGGTCGGGTGGAGAATATCCTGAAGTTCTGAGATACTGACTAAATCTCTCCCCCAAAACATGTTTTGGGGGTTTCAGGGGACACTGTGCAACTGAAGGGCAGCCCCTGCCACTTTCTTAATCCCTTTATTTTGAAACCTCAAATAACTCCAGGGAAATTTAATACATATGTTTCTGATTCGCTTACACTGCTTCATCAAAACGATGTTTTGTAAGAGCTATTTGATACCTAAGAAGCCTTCTCAGTCTTCTTTCTAAACCATTTATTTTGATCCAGGAAATCACGTTTTCTCCATGTTCAGCAGAATTGGAGGCAGGGGAGCTTTAGCATGGTTCTAAAGGTTACAAAATCAGTAGAAGTTTGGAAGTTGGAAAACTGTGTCTCCTGTCTCTGTTCCAGCATCAGACGAGTGGAAAACTCAACAAATGAAAAACCCAAGGATATTATCAAAAGGAGGTGCTATAGGTTAATTTCACTGACTATTCTTTTTAGTAATTGCATCAAAATATACATTTCTTTTTTCTAAGACCCTAAATGTCACATACCGAATGACCTTAGGAAGCATGTTTATCCCATTTTACAGATGGAAAAAATATGTCCCAGATTAAAGTGACTCTTGCTTTAGTACAGAGACACTGTAATTGGTTTAAAATGCCAGCTCTTCTGAGTCATATAACCTGTTCCTGAGTCAAGTGACACTGGGGAAACACATAGAACAAGAGATAGCCACTTTAGATAACAGAATTCATTCACCCCAGGGGATTTTAATATTTTAGGGGAAAAGTTCAAGGTTTGAAATCTGAATACTTGCTTAGTCACTGAAATTGTCTAAGAGAATGATAATATTGAGAAACATCAAAGTAAAGCAAGTTATCTGTGAGTGGTTTATAATAATATACTTGTTTATAACAACATTTACAAGGCACTTATGGGCCAGCCACTATATTAAATGCTATGTAAATTTTATTTATTTCAACTTTCACACAATCCTGTGAAGTAGGCAATATTACTCTTTTTAATTAATTAACTTATTTATTATTATTGTTATTTTTACATTCTAAGATGTTGTCGTGGAGCAGTTGGGGGGATGCAGAGAGGAGAAAGGGGAGGAAGATAGAGTGGGAGAAGGAGAAAGGAGGGAGAGGGGGCTGTGGTTGAAGCCATGGCACCCTCCTCATTCCAGCAGGGGAGACCAGGGGGCTTCTGGCGGTGGCTCGGACATGGCTGGGCTGGATAAGGACTTCAGGGGTGCGTGGCTGAGGCCCTTGGCCCCCCCCACCCCAGGAGCCTGGGGCACTTCCAGCAGCAGCTTGGTGGTCATCCCTGGGCTGGATGTAGATGTCAGAGGGGCATGGCTGGGGCCCTTTGCCCTCTTTCTACCCCAGCTTGGGAGCTTGGGGGGCTTCCAGTCCTTCTAGGTTTTATAGGTTTTCTTTGGTGGTATTAGATCTTTACTGGTTAATATCAGAATTTTGTCTCAGATCTGTGGGGTTTTGTTTTTTCTTTCAGTTCTGTGTTGGATTATTCACTATTCCCACCATTGGAACTCTGCACTAGAACGAATTTGTTGTCCTTTGGCTACTTCTAAAATGGTGGAACCTGCTGTGGGAACTAGCACTTCAGCCCTGTGGTTGAGCTAAATTGCTGCTTTGCTGCTGATCCTCTGGGGAAGGCTTTTCATGCAGCTCAGATTTTAGTTGTTGACCTTGTAAGTACTTCCAGGTCTCGTGAGGTCTGGTACACCTGGGTTGTGTGGAAACTCTGGTCTGGGCCTGAGTCTTTTCAGCAAACTGCACTCCCTGCAGTTCCATATTCCTGACCAGTTTCCACTGAGTGGGCCTGTGGTGATTGGAGGGCAGATCAGCTGTCCATGCTGTGCCCCAGTGTTCCCCTGGTGGTCCAGTCTCCCCCACCCCCCACCCTCCAAACACTTCCCATGGGACAGGCCATGTGCCGGTCCCTTGCAATGACTCACCAGCCTTTGAGTGGCTCCTTTTTTCAGTTGTCTGTGGCCACTTGCTCTTATGTGGGTCCATGGGAACCCTATTAGTTGTCTAGCTGGGGGGACCACCAAGGCTCTCTTTTTCCCTACAGCCTCCAAGCAACTTCATATGAAGGGCACAGCAGCAGCTTTTGCCAGCTCCTGTTCCGTCTGCTCACCAGGGTCATCCTTGAAGTGGTCTGGGCTTGAAATGGTCGGAGCGGTCCTTTCTTTCTCTCGTTGTGGCTTCTCCTGCCTTCCTAAATTCCCTAGGTCTCTCCTTTTCCCCATAGCTCTAGTGGCCCCAGCTTGGCATTCGTTGCTTTTTAATAGTTGTAAATTGGTTGATGGTGGGAGAGGGTGATGCTGGGTACTGTCTATTCTACCATCTTAATCAAAAGTCCCAAATCTGATTGGTACTATTATTTTTACAATAATTTTTTCCAATGGGTAACATAAGGTTCAGTAGTTTACAGGAAAGATTATTTGTCAGGTCAGGTGTGGCTGTTTAAGTCATCTTACATCATTGCAATATTTTTATTGGATAAAACATGATTAAAATGTTCAATTTTATGAATAATCTAAAATTTGCATGTAAACACACTAGATGACGTTATGAGTTGGGTGTTATGAACCAAAGACCCCTGTTATGTCTATTGTGACAGTATTAAATACTATAGTAATAAATATACATTTTGCAGGTATATGTTTGACCAGTTGGTCTTTGCTACAATGTCCTTTCTTGCACTGTTAGGTAATATGTCTTATCTGTTTAACATTTTTTCTGGGGCTGTTAGTTTTTTGATTCTGAAGGAGCATAGCAATTAGAATAGAACCCACAAACAAGTCAGGTTTCCCCTAAGGATAAAAATAAACCAAAATGTTACAGAAATTTTCCATAAGGACACACTACTTTTGAGGTACACTTCTGTAAAGATGTCAGCAGAAATCTAGAGGGTACATTCTAGATATAGATAGATAGGTAGGTAGGTAGATAGATAGATAGATGATAGATAGATAGGTAGGTAGGTAGATAGATAGATAGATGATAGATAGATAGGTAGGTAGATAGATAGCTAGATAGATAGATAGATAGATAGATAGATAGATAGATAGATAGATAGATTAGATAGATAGATTTTTTTTTTTTGTTACTCAATACCTAGCACAGTCTCTGGCAGGTATCAAGTCCTCAGTAAATTTTTGTGGAAAGGATGAATGAAAGGCTAAATAGATGACTGAATAAAAAATAAGAGCCTTCTATATTCCCCATCTCTGAGATGGACATCAGTAGAAAGCACTGATAGGATAGCTTGCAGTGTTTGTCTCTGAGATCACTGCTTCTGTGTAGACTGTTATGTGGAGTATTAATCAGTTGGCTTTATTCCGTTTGGGTGGAATTTACCTCTTCTCTCTTCCCACCCAAAACAATGCTAGAGCTAAGAGCTCTGCCATGGAATTTGTGATAGCCAGCTCCCAGATGCACCCCGTGATTTTCTCCTCCTGGGATGCGTGCTCATGTGTGTCCCCTCCTATACTGAGGAGGGCTGACCTATGCAACCAATAAGATACTGAAGAAATGATGAAGTGTGACTTCTGAGGCTGGGTCATAAAAGACATTGCAGCTTCCACCTTGTTCTCTCTTAAGTCATTTGCTCTTGGAGACACAGTCGCCATGTTGTGAGGACACTTGAGCAGCCTTATGGAGACACCCAGGTGGAGAGACACTGAAGAATCAACTGGACAGCCATATGACTGAGCTGTCTCCAAAACAGATCCTCCAGCCCTAGGCAAACCTTCGGACCATAGCAGCCTGGCTGAAATCTTGTCAACAATCTTGTGAGGGACCCTGAGTCACAACTGCTCACCTCAGTGCTCCTGAGCTCCTGGCTTACTACACAGACTGTGAGGCTAAAAATGTTTATTGTTCCTTCAGTAGCCAAACTTTTTTTTTTATTGATTATGAATATTTATGAGATACAAAGCTGATTGTCACCCCTTGTGCCCAAGATGTGAAGGCCAAATCCATACTGGCAGCATGCCCATTACCACAAATTGCATTCATGCCCTGTGTCCCCTACCCAATTATCCCAAATCGCCCTCCCCCACCCTCTCCCCCACTCCACTTTGTATCCCAAGGAATGTTTTCTCCCTCTGTAAGTCCAACACACCACTGTGGTTTTTCTTTCCTTCTTTCTGTCTCTCTTAGCTCCCACATATGAGTGAGCACACGTGGTATTTATCCCTCTGTGCTTTGCTTATTTCATTCAGCATAAGTTTTTCCAGACTCATCCATGTTGTTGCAAATGGGAGAATTTTATCCTGTTTATGGCAGAGTAGTATTCCATGGTGTATATATACCACAGTTTCCTTATCTGATTATTCATCGATGGGCATTTAGGTTGGCTCCATGTCTTGGCTATTGTAAACAGAACAGCTGCAAAATTTTTAGGCAATCTATTTTGCAGCAGTAGCTAACAGAGTTGCATTGAGTGTCACAGAGTCAGACTTAGACACCTAAAATAGATATATAATGTCAATTGGGATCTCTTTGTATTACTTATCTTCTTCCTATTTTATTGGCCCATCTGAAAGCAGTTAATGAGTCACCAATCTTTCATATAATTAGGCCTAACAATATCTTTTCCTAGTGATGTCTCACATGGGATGGGGTGCAGTTTGTGGACATTTTATTAGGGGTGTGTGTATTGTGTGTGTGTGTGCGTGTGTGTGTTTGGAAGGTCACCAGTGATCTTGATTCATAGTGAAAATAATTCTGAACCATCACGAAAATTGAATTCTGGTGTCTGGTTCACTGTGTAACATAGGTTAAGACACTTAAGTTCTCTGAACCTCAGTTTGCTTATTTGTAAAACTGAAAGTCTCTCTTTGTTAAAAGTTTTATGAATAAAGTATATTAAAATAAAAAATAAAACAAGACCTGACAATGGTGGCCAGTACTCCTGGAACCTCAGCATGTCATTAATGGATAGAAGAGATTTTGTTTTAAGTTGAGTATATGTGCAATGTTATTCAAAGGGTATTTTCTACATAGCTAACTCCACACACTGTGTGATAAGGATTGAATTGCGTCCCCCAAGTTTTATGTATTAGAAACTTGATCCCCACTGTGACTTTTAAGATGGTGGGAAATCCTATTATGGTAATGAAAGGTTAGATTTGAAGAGAAGATTAGATTTTGAGGACCATGTCCTAAGGAATGAGTTAATAATGGTGGTCATGGACATGGTCATGAGGGCTTTAAAAGGACAGCATGTGAGAATCTCTGCTCTGCCATTTTCACAATGTGATACCCTGCATCACTGAAATTACCACTGAAGAAGCCTTTCACCAGAGGTGTTCCTTGGGCTTTGGACTTTCCAGCCTCCAAAACTTTAAGCAACAAATTTTGCTATCTTATAAACTACCCAGTTCCAGGTATTTTGGTTATAAGCACTGTGTTATAGAAGCCAGCAGGGCATATCCTGGCACAAATCCCAAAGCACAGCAATGTAGCAAGTCGTTAGTGTAGACAAACTACATTTTGGAGATTACCTATCAACAGTGAATTTTTCTTGCTAAGATTTCATTTTAGTGTTTTCTGATGCATGAAGGAAGAGAATTCAAGTGTGCCTGAAAGTCTGTTCCTGCCTGGCTTCAGCCAGAGCATGATCTCAGCCATGATTTCTTAGCTCCGTGAGGAACATTTCTTAGCTCCATGGAGGAACATTTCTAGTGACACTGAGAAAGTGTATGGCTGTGGCATCTTGTGGCATTGGGTGGGATTTGGGGTGAGCAACACACACCAGTGAATTAAATGCACAAGTCTTGGGGAGTTTTAGATGAGACAAGTGCTACCTACAGAAACACAAGCTGAAATTGTGTTATATGAAAAATTTGAATCCTTGCTTCAGCCACTGTCAGGATGTGTAAGTTTGGGTAAAGTATTTAATCTTCGGAGTGTCATCCTCTGTAAATGGATCTAAAAATTAACGTCCACCTCATTAGGGGTGTTGAAGGATTAAATGAAATAATCCATAAGTAGCATTAGGCCTGGTATCCCGCACATTGTGCTATCTAAATAATGATATCCAATATCATAATAATTATTATTACAATTCCACCTATGATTCAAGTAGTTTGACTGTGAATACCCTCTTTGGAAATAAGCATTGGGGAGGTTAAAGCTTTTTTTTGTTTGTTTTTTTAGGGAGACACTTACATTTCAGCTGAGAGTTACAGAATATTTACAAATCCTAATCCTGCCTCTAAACCAGACCAGAGAAAAGACATAGATTCTTTCACAACAAGAAAAGCAAAAACCGAAAAAGCAATGTATGATTTTAGAAGACTTATTTTATTCAGACCAATGGATAACTTTTTGTTTCTGAAAGGGGGAGGGCTCTTCATGCAAGAGACAGTAATGTCATTATTCATGCTGTAAGCCAGCCCACTTCAACTGCTGGTCTTCACAATGCCTACAAGTGTAAAAAAAAAAAAAAAAAAAAGAATACAAAAAACCACTTGCTTCCTTTTTTATGAGTATTGACATTCTTGTGCAGTATTAGGAGAGCTAATTTAGCTTCCAGTTCTAAGAATTTTTGAATCTATAGCCAGTAATTATTGGCATTCAGGGGTACAAAAGAGGAAAACAAAGCCTGCAAATTCTAGCACATTCATGTGGGATTGGGAGCTGAATTAGGATCCTCACACCCCATTGAATGATCAGCTCCCCTATTAGAGCCTTATTAAAATGGTAATGATTATATGCCAGCTATAGGCAGGCAGCCGCACCTGTCAAAAACTACCCCGATTATCCTGTTCATTGAACTGTCTGGCTCTTGAATCAGTGTCTCAGGTTTACTCCTCTGTGAAGTTTTTTTTTTCCTCCATCTTAAATTTTAAAAAGATACAAGAACAAACATTTCACTGGGGTCACAGAACACTCTTGTAGTTCATTATATCTTGTCCTCATTTTTTGTTTTTGTATCCTGTATGACAATATGATAGGGGAACTATCCTTTCTTTTTGATTTGGGATAGAACAGGAGAAAGAAACAGAAGAAATGTAAAGTCTCGTCTAAAAATAATTCTAATGTTATTAAACGAAAATGCAAATCTATAATTAATATGGAAACTGGGATCACTTGATTGTCAGCCACATATACTGTGATAAAGGGATAGATTCTTATTACTCATGTGTCAGTTACCAAGACTAGAGATCTGTTTTCCTTCATTCAGAAGACATTTGGGGTTTTCATCTACCTTTTGCTTTTAAATGCATAAAGCAGTAATGTGTTTCATTTGAAATCACTTTTTCTCCCAAGACAAACCATGCCATTGATTACACAATGTTATTTTCTTAAAAGACCACATTTTACTCTCACTGGGAGGAAAAGTCTCTTTGAAGCTATTTCACCTATTGGTTTGTCAAATTCCATAATAGACGGGCATAATAGTGGAAGAGGCTGGGATGTTAGATGTCATCGGTAGCACTTGTGGCAGATGCTGTGATCGTGACTGATCACAACACTGGGGAGAAGGGACAATGTACAAAGAAAAGAAGTTTTTTGTTTTTTGGTTTGGGTTTGATTTGTTTTTGTTTGTGAGAGAATAGCTTTCTCTGATTACCAGCACTTCTTGGGGACACCACAAAGGATATCAGTTTCTTCCAAGAGTTGCCAGACTGAAGAGGCTTCTATTACCTGCCAGCCACAAGTCTCAGTCATAGGAAAATGGAGCAGGAAGCAAACGAGTTGTCTCCATCATCTCCTTTTTGGTATGACATTCTCCCTGGATGTTCTGTGAAGATGCAGAGAGCTGATAGTAGACAGAAATAATCTCAAATTCTTTACAAACACTCTTTTCTTAGTTTATAGGAAGCAAAACATGATTTGAATTTGGGATTTTGTGTCACTTACCCAGCTGAAAGTAGCCTGGGACTTCCAGTCCCTCTGATATTACAACATGGAAATATTCACCCTCAGTTCTAAGTTAACAGACATCTTCATTGCACTGAGCTGCTGCTTCTATTGCTATAACAACAAAATAAAATAATTCACCTTTTACAGCAATTCACAACTCATCTGAGACATTCTTTCTCAGGATGCTATTTATTTATCAAATGACCTCAGTGCAATATTCTCCTGCCTCCTCGACACCCACTACCCAATCCACCCCTACCCCATCTAGGTGGTATTGATTGTATATCATGAAGCACCAACTGAATAGTTCTGAAGCTCTTGTTGCAGAACTTTTTAAAAGGCTGTATCATGGGATAATCACACATTGAAATAATTGCTTACTAAGCAGCCTAGATTATTACCAGGGTGTCTGGGTAGTCAAACCCTTTTCATAGTCGTCAAACTCCTTGACCTTGCAAATGCATGAACAGCTCTTTGCTCCCCTATCCAGAAACACTTTACCTGACCCCTCTGTGATGCGTCACCACCCTGGGTCTCCTCGTTTTCTGTTCTGCTCCTTCTCTGGCTCTTCTCCCTGCTTCCTGTTCCCATATGTAGACTATCCAAGGGTTCTGTCTTTGGCATCTGTTCTCTTTCCCAGCCTTGCCTGCAGCCCTGTTGTTTGCATTCCTTCTCTTTACTTTTGACACTTTCCTTCTTAGCAATCTTATCTTATCCCATGATTCCTAGTATTTCTTCTATAAAGACAACTCTGAATCTCAACCTCAAGCTGAGACTTCTGCAGTCCTTCACTTCTAATGCCTGGTTTGTTATTTCCCAAGAGTGCCTCATGAGTCTCCAATTCAGCTTGACCACATCTGAGTTAATTGTTCTCAGCTCCTATTTCTATAACATTCTCCCTGTCTAATTAATCACTGAGGCCTACAGATGCAATCTCTGCAGCATCTCACAGCAGGATATTATTGCAGTGAACTAGATAGTGTGTGTTCCCTTGCCTCTCTCTAACACTGGACATTTACACTTACATTCTGCCTCACAGTGACCATCATTCAGGTGGCAGTGATGAGATGCCACAGAAGAAAATGATCCTTGGGCTTTGAGTTCAAAAATTAAGACTCCAAGAGAACTCAGTGTATAAACACTATATTTAGTGAAATCTGTAGCCAGTTCCAACTCCCCTATCACATTCATTAGCTAAGGATATCTTGGGTTGGAGGAAGAATGAGACATAGTAAGAGAATGTGAGTAAGGAGAGAAGGTGGTGGGCTCCAGGAGAAGGAGACCAGGATTGACCACTTTCAGGGCTTACATAGTCTCCACTCCTGTGGACATACATGGTCCTTAGCCAGGCCCATCAAGCATGGGGAACTGAGCCAGTGCTCACCGCTCTTAGAGCCTTCATCTCCATGAGAAATGCACATGGCCGTGCTGTGCAGCTCTACTGATGCGCCTTCATGATGGCGTCTGGTATCAATCTATGTAGAGTAACCAGCAGAAATGACTTAGGACTTGGATATCCTAAGTCCTGAGACTTTTCTCTGTCCTCTGTGTGGACGGCCTCCTTTTATTGTCTTTGTAAACCTCTCGCCTCCCACTCACCCTTTGAGATGGAGAATTAACTCTATTCTGCATACTTAGAGATGGCGTGGTGGTGTGGGAGGAAAAGTCCAAAGTTTATTTGGCTAGACATGAGAGAGACCTACTCAAAATCTTCCTCTTGGTTAGGATGGTGAGTGGGGGGAGGAACAGCCTGTGCCTACAATTTTTTAAATCTATGACCTTGTCTCCACTTTCCCTGCCATTAGCCTATGTCAGGTCTTTATTGCTGTCTGTCTTATGTGATTATGTCATTGGTTTCTCATCCCTCCCATCCACCTTGCACGTTGCTGTCAGGCTAACCTTCCTCAAGCCTGGGTCCCTTCAACTTAGTTCCCCATTGAAACACTTTGCATGGTTCTCCACTTTGTAATGAATCAAGTTGGAACTCCATTCATGGCTTCTCTATATAGGCACCAAACCAAATCTTACGTTCTATTAGCCTTAATGGGATCCACCATTCCTGCCTCTGCTTTAATTCGTGGACCTCAGGGACTGCTCTTCCTTCTTATCTCAGCAGAATGAAGTTCTATACATTCCTAGAGGCCCATTTCATTCATGAGCCCTTTTCCCAATGCCCTTTTTTCACATCAAAAGTTACAAGTCATCTCTTCCTCCTCTGGCTTTCCATAGCCATGTACACAGATTCAACATCCTTTGAAGGTAGGAGCAAATTAGAATTCATTTCTAAATCATCCAGAAAGCTTTGACCTTGCCTGCCACATAAAATTCAAGGTATACATTTGTCAGAGACAAGATGATTTTCTTTCATTAAATATCTGTGGTTTGTGCTGTGCATCTGGCTGAACTGAACTGTTGTTAATGTGCTCTAAAATAATTTCCCGGTAAAATTGCTTAATAGCTGAGCTAGGTAGTATTGAGCACAAAAGCTGCAAAAATAGAAACACTCAAAACCAAACATCAAAGTTAATTTTATTATTCTATGACCAAGTAGTATCATTTTTTTTAAATTTAAAAGTTAAAGCATTTAATTTTTGCCTTAGGCCATAAATTTTTCTTTAAATTTTATTCAAAATATTTTAACATTCACTTGTACATATTTGTGGGATACAGTGTGTTTTTTCAATACATGCATACAGTGCACAATGATTCACTTAAGGTAGGTAGCAATTGTACCTATTAATCCATCACTTTTCTTTCTTCCTGCTCCACCCCTCCTGGCCTCTGGGAACCATTATTCTACTCTCTACTTCTATGAGAACCACTATTTTTTTTTTTTTTTAGATTCCACATATAAGTGATACCATGCGTTATTTGTCTTTCTGTGCCTGACTTACTTCACTTAACATGATGGTTTCCAGTTTCATTCATGTTACTGAACATAATAGGATGTCATTTTTTTATAGCTGAGTAGTATTCCATTGTGTGTATATATACCACAGTTTTTTCTTTATCCATTTACGCATTAATGGGCATTTAGGTTGATTCCACGTCTTGGCTATTGTGAATAGCGCTGTGATGAACATGGGAATGCATGTGTCTTTTTGATATACTGATTTCATTTCCTTTGGGTATATACCCAGTAGTGGGACAGCTGGGTCACACAGTGGGTCTATTTTTAGTTCTCTAAGGAACTTCCATACTGTTTTCCTCGGTGGCTGTACGAATTTACACTCCCACCAGCAATGTAGGAGAGTTCCTTTTTCTCTACATTCTCACCAGCATTTGGCCATAAATCTTGAGGTTATTTTGACCATTCTTTTACATCCTAGAATCAATCAGAAAATCTCACTGACTCTACCTTCAGAATATATCCAGAATCCCAGCCTTTCCCCTGCTTCTACTGCTACTCTGGTTTAAGATGCTATCAGCTGTCACCTGGATTACTGTAATAGCCCCTAGCTGGTCCTCTTCCCCTGTAGTCCATGTCAACACAGCAGCCGAAGTGAACCTGTCAAAGTATAAGTCAGATCATGTCACCCCTCACTCAGAACCTCCGGTGGCTCCCATCTCATTCATAGTAAAGCTTAATGTCCTTATAGTGTTGTACTAGGCCTTTGTGGTTGTGCCCCCAGCCCTGCTTCCTCTGCAGACTCTTTTCCTACCACTCCACTTCTTGACGGCTCTGATCTTGCTGGTCCTTGAACACACAGATACTCAGAACACACAGAGAGCCTGTGCCCAGTGTTCCCTGCATGAAACACTCTTCTCCCAGATTTGTGTAGGGCTGAGTCCTCACCTCCTTCAAGTCTCTGCTTAGGTGCCACTTTCTCAATAGGATCTATTCCCAATGGTGCTGTTTAAAATTGTAGTTGTCCCTCATTTCCCCCAAAGTATTACCTTCTGACATGTCACTTAATTCACTGCTCTATCATTTTTACTTTCCTTTTCTGTCCTTCTTTCCCTGCTAGAACATTAGTTCCAGAGAGGAGAGATTTTTGTCTGTTTTGTTTAATGATGTATCCTGAGATCTTAGATCCATTCCTGACACATAGTAGGTGCTCAGTAAGTATCGAGTGAATGTATGGCACAATATTAGATTTTAAAGGGAGGACTTCAGAGATCCTCTGGTCTAGTGGTTCCTGATCTGGGATCTCTGAAAGTCATAATGGCATCTCAGCTCTTTCCATAATTTTTAGAAAGCCTAGTAAAAATTGAACACTTGGCCATGATAAACTTGCCTAGTCTTGTGGTTCCCAAACTATGTGCCAAGGAGCACTGGGGCTGGAGGTGGGGTGCTGAAGTGAAATCACAGGGACACTAAGGGATAATTCTAAATTTACAGAAAAGACAGCAAATGTCTAGCTCAAAGTAGCTCATAGTTTCAACATTAGATTGAGAAATACTTCTTTTGATAATATCCTGTCTTTGTAAAACTGAGTTTTTGTCAATTGCTGCAAAAAAAAAATCAAGCAAGTGACATATGAAAGTCAGTGCAGAACAAGAAATGATCTGATTCCAAAATTTGTAAAGGTTATGAAGTGCCCAGTAGGCACACACATCCTGTTAGTAAATAACTGTGGTTTTATAAGGATGAAGTAAAAACTTTTTTTTCCAATTTAGGTGTATTTTTTTTTTCCAACTGGTTACTATGTTATCAAAATATAAACACCTGTTAAGTTGTTTGAACCTAAGTACTTAATTAACAAAACTGTTAGGTATTTCTTTTGGCCTTAGGGCACAATGAAAAAATTTTGAGGCCTCAAGGGTGCCATGAACTGAGAAAGTTTGAGTTCTTCTGTCCTAGGCTTACTAATATATTATTTTATTGATTTCAGCTACAATCATATCAAATTAGTGTGTCAACCTGTGGGCTTGTGTTTATGAAAAGGTCAGATTGGCAATATTGTGAATGTTTTTAATAGAAATTAAATCATTAATGAAGAAAAGTAAATTAATAAATGTTCTTTCTTAGACTAAGACTTTCAAAACACCAGGGACTGGAGAAAAAGACATTTAAAGGATCTTTGGTAAAGGACAGATAGAGAACTTTAGATCTAGTCCAAGGCCCTGGTTTAATACATGAGGAAGCTGAGATCTGGAAAATTTAGTGATATGGTCACAGTTACATAGCTGATGAAGGAAGAACCAGGGTCATCAGCTAGTCCCTTGTCCCTTTTTCAATGTACTTCACCAAGATTCCTCCCTATATATGAACAGAGTTCAGAGAGATTTTTCATATATGGAGATTTTGATAGGCAAATGGTCACTGTACCTGCTCTCTGATATTCCCATCAATGCTGTTTCTTTAGGGCCTGGCATAATTCCTAGAACGTATTTTAAAAACCCATGTTAAATTGAATTATATATGACCATTTAACTGTAGATTATATTTCTTAATCTTAGGTATATATTGATGGTAATTAACCAAACAGGAAAGTTAAAAAACCATTTAGTTTACAGAAGAAGGCAATCAGTGCTAGTTGATGTGTAAATGCATTAAAAACTGAGTATTGAGTCAGTGCGCTAGGAAATGGTTTCATTTTACAGCACTTTTTATGAAAAGCTAGAGAGAAAATAGCACTAGAGAAGTATATATAGCACTCGCCATTAAGAGAAACATTTGATTAAGAAGTCAAATCCTATATAGTTTTTTTATGTAGCTCATGTGTTAGGATTTCAGGATAAGATTATTTTGAATTTTATCCTAGACAACAGAAATACCAATCTCATTTATCAAATCCAAGTCAGTAATCTGAGAAATGTGTTGAGTAGGCACCTGTAGCTATTTAGAGTGGTATATAGAGTGGTTTCAAAAAAGGAGAAACTTGAAAATACAGAAAAATGCCTGTTGTTCTTTTTTAACATTTTGCACTCTGCAGATGGTCCCCTGGCCAACATAATTTTCTTTCTCATTTTAATGATATGGGCTGGAAAATGTCTCAACCAAATTAAGCTAATGGAGGTCAGTGTGTGGTATGTGCCATTAATTTGAAGAATAAGGAGATAGATAGAGGAAAGACAGGTAATGATTTGTGACAGGGGCCCCCAAATTTGATTTAAACAATTCAATTATCCTTTTTAAAGTTCCCCAAAGAAATGTGCTGCAAAGCCCTTCATTCCACACCCATACAGATGGGACACAAATGCTGCTCTTAATAACAGTTCTATATCTTTTCCTCTATAATATGCCGTGGTGATTGCAAGACAAGAAAGTAAACAAACTCCCAAATGTCCTATTGTGAAATGCTAGAGGTGGCCAGATGCCAAAGAGCTATTCTTACATGGTTTGAAGAACAGGAGATAGCAAGTTGCATGCACAAAGGCCTTCTTAGACCACATTCTACTAGGAATATTGGGCCAATATTGCCAATGCAGCTCCAGCATTATAACAGATTTATTTTAAAAAAAAATTATCTGCAATGCCAAAAGATTCAAGGTAAATTTAAAGTTCAGCCTTAAACTCAAAATAGGAACCAATGGAAACATAATCATGTCAAGGACACAGGCCTTAGAAGAAGGCTCAAACCCTGGCTCCATGGTCTATAGCTCCCTAGCCTTGGTCAGATTGGTTAGATTCTCTAAGCCTCAATTTTCTCATGTGTAAAATGGAGACGATAATAAGACTTACCCCATACAATTCTAAGAAAGATTAAATGAGGTAATTTATATAAAGCATTTATAGACAAATCACACATGTGAAGGTCAGAGTTAATCTACTAAGGATACCAAAGAAACTTTTTAAAAAAGCAAACAATAAAGAATTCATATTTCTTTGGTTTTCTTATTTTAATAATTGCTAAAATAATTCAAAGTCTGAGTTTTAGCCATCATCTTGGCACTTCTTTCAGAAACCAATGCACACCATGTTGCACCCTAAAAAAGAGCAAGGATCATGTGCTTACATTGGCATCATGCAGCTTTGACCAGAGAGGTAAAGCCCACGTGTGAGGCAGTGATCTTTTGAAAGTGCCGCATAAGAGAAGCACCAAAAGGAAAACCAGAGAGGCCCATTGTGAAACAGAATTCTTTCCCCTTTAGCATCTTTTCAGTATCTGAAACAGGACACCCATAGAAGTATTTCAGAATCTTTTATAATGCAGGCTATGCAAGGGGCCCCACCTAGAGAAATGCAGAGAGGGACTGCAAATTCATCGTGTTACCCTGCATATTCATGGCATTAATAAAAGCAGCTGGGTGGATTTGAATGAGCAAAGACTGGAATCATCAGTTATATCTGGCACAAAGTAAGTGCCCAGTTATTGGAAGTTATGGTGATGGTAACAATGGTAACACATAAAACAAAAGAGAAACCATATCTTAAGAAGAAAACACAAGAATTCAGTGACATATTGCTTGTCAGTGAGAACATAGATTTTAAAAATTTCCTATCTTACTGCAAATGTTTTGATCAGGAAGTGATTTTTATCTACCTGTTATATCCTAAAGCCCCAAATTTGCAAAAAATATAAACTGGCTGTAATACTCCAAAATGTTTAACAGCTTGATAATATTTTGTGGTACCGCTAGGATGAAAACCCAAAGGCATAAGTTCACTTTTTGACAACTTTGTGTCACTGATTACTTAATTAGCAATTATTGAGCATTTACTCATCTACATGTGCTGAGTCAACCAAAATGAGCAAGTAGAAGAAATAACTTTCTAACAGTTCTTAGTCTACCAAGGGATGCAGACAAACATACCAACAATTTAAAAAGTCTGTGGAGCCATGACTAGTAAAGAAGACGTGTATATAAGAGCTTACAGAAACTGGGCATAGAAGGGACACAGAGGCCAGGTCTGGGACTGGACAGTGAGCTGAGGACTTCAGAATTTTATCACTTTGGCCACTACCTACTTTGACAAATACAAAATAAATTACAATAAACACTTTCTTCAGAGAGTTCTGAAAGAACGAAGAAAGTATCGTATCCAAGGAGAGGAGATTTTTTGTTCTTTTAGTTAAAATATAAGGCATTTTTCCAATGGTATAAAATGGTGCATTTGGAAAAGCACTTTTAGTGTTTCTGTATTTCAAGAAAATATGAACAATTCTCAACAACCTGGCTATTAAAAACATTGCACAAACAAGCATATTGCCTTTCTTTCAAACAACCTAATACAACTTAGAAAGTTTGCATGACATTTCATAGTCAATGTTTGTTTCTATGTACTGGGCAAATGTATCAGGTTTTTTCATGAATAAAAAATATACATCCCTTTAGTAGATAAACCTATTGCTGACACTTGGTGTGATCTCTCATTGGATTAGAGAGTTCCCTCTCTTTTCCAAGCTACAGAATATTTTTGCATGACAAAATAATAATTTGCCCCATCTTGCCACACCTGCAATTTTTCTATTATGCTCGAAGTACTTTCTTAGCCTGATTCTGTATATTACATGTAATTTTCTTTTTGTCTTGGAAGAGAAAATCAAACCATCTATGTGTGTGCTGTTCAAATCCCCAAGGCAGGGGGTATAGCCCAATGTCCTGCCTCCAGATCTACACATGCCATGCCCACAGCACTGGCCCAAATGTTGGCGGGCAATCTTGCCCACAGAATCGCTGAGCTGATGATGAATGGCTGTGAAAGCTTTGTGATTGCTCAGGCTCCTTTGTGGGACCGGACAATGGAGGAGGACACAAGTCTGGCTCAGGAGAGCAACGGATAAAACTGCTGGGCAGGATGGCAAGCTCCTGCCGACACGACCACTTGTTGACATTGAAAGAATTTCACAACAAGTGAGCAGAAACAGAAACGATTCTGTTCGGCAGGGCTATTAGTTGCAACGTGTGGCACCGGAGCGGTCACTCCTGATGTGTTTCCTCACTAATGAGCTCTGAATGCCCATTAAACTGGGCTGCTATAGGCCCAGAGCCACCCGGACAATGGCATGCATGAATGCTTTCCCCTCTTGCTATTGGTTGGCCCAAGGAAGAAACAACTGGTATCACTCAAATTTAAACAGAGTTGACAGTACAGTTAAATGATCATTAATTAGAGTTTGTGGACAGATAAAGACTCAGAGCCATTTCTAATGACAAGATAGGTTAGTGTGACTCACTCGGAAGCATAACCCAGTCTGGCTCTGCCCTATTTCTTGGGCCATGTGGAGGGGCATCCGTGAGATTTAGACAGAGTAAAACAATCTGTATAATAGTGTGTTGATGAGGACAAAAAGAAAGCTTTGGAAAGCATAGGAGGTTTTTAGATGATTCACAATAGGTCACAAGGTAGTGGTGAGAACCGTATTCAACTCTACATGCAAAAAGTTCTCTGGGATGTGGTAGTGTGGTGGGAAGGGCAAAAAACTTTGAGTTAGAAAACCCAGGCTTGAATCCTGGCTCTTAAATATACTTGTTGGGTGACTTTGAATGGTGTTCCAAACTCAGGAGTCTCCATTTCTCCACCTGTAAACTGGGGATAATCCTAATACCAACTTCACAGGATTATCACAAGGATCATAAGAGGAAGATCTTGTAAATTATACTGAATTACACCATTGTTGGCTATCTCACTTTTGAGCTACACATTATGCATGAATATGACATATACATCAGGTAGGGTGGTCTACTAGGTAGAAGAAAAGTAAAGGTAAAAACTATTTTAGTGAAAGGCATATTTACACTTTATTTTCCAAACATTTTATTCTGAGAAGAATGATTCAAGTTGAATAACACCTCAGACAAGCTCAAGAGAAAAACCAATTTCTCTTTTAGAGGCATTTCTCTTAATTGGTCATCTCATGATGCTTTCTCCTCAGGAATAATGGCAATAGAGCTGAATGAAGGACAATATTTCACAGTATCCATTATCATCAGAAAATTAATATCTTGTTCAGGAAATAAGAAATATCTCTAAGCACATGCTTGACATCCATTGCAGAAAATAAGAAATACAACATCCTTGACATCAATGATCACCCGGTGCTGATCACTCCTAAATCTCTGCTTAGAACTTGATCTGTTTTCCTGTGATCCAGTTGTAAAATCTTAACTACTTACTGAGCATACCTAAATGGATATTACATAGCTATCTCAAATTCAATATGTTTGAAAAAGTTAGCTTTTATCGTATACCACAAAACTTAGTGGCTCAAAACAGTAACTATTAACTTAGCTCATGATTCTGTGGATTGGCAATTTGGGCTTGGCTCTGCTGGGTGGTTCTTCTTGGTTTGGCTGGACTCGCTCATGTGTCTGTGGTTAGATGCCTGGTAAGGTGGGTGCTGGCTGGTCCAGAATGGCCTCAGTCAAGATGGCATGTCTCTGCTTCCGTCCTGCATTAGACTAACCTAGAGTTGCTCACATGGGGGCTTCATGGTGCCAGGAGAAAGGGCAGAAGTGTTTAGGGTCTCCTGAGGGCTAGGCTTAGAACTGGCACACCATAAGTTCTTCTGCATTCTATTAGCCAACTCAAGTCTCAAAGCCAGCCCAGATTCAGGGTGGGGGGTGGGGCAGAAGAGGAATAGAATAGATTCCACTTCTTGATGGTAAGAGCTGCAAAGTCTCATTGCAAAGAAAAGTGGATACATAGAGTGAAATAAGTGGGGCTATTTTTACTAACAACCACAAACTGTCCCAAATTGATTTCATTATGTTCCTAATGAAACTTTTCCTCACCTCTGTTTTCCTTGATTTGATTAAAAGCATCAAGATCTACACAAAAACTTTAAGGTCATTCTGGTATACTCCATGCTGATGTTTAATGGGTGACTAAATTTATGTCTACCTTTTGAATAGATCTTTATTCAGTGTTCTCATCGTTTCTATTTCAGCAGACTCAGTGTTAATATACATCTTTCTCACTTCGGCCTGTAATTACAATAACCCAGCTGGTCTCTGTCTAGTGTTAACTTCTGTATTAGTTTTCTACTGCTGTATAAAAAATTACCACAAATATTGCAATTGAAAACAACACTCGTTTATTATCTCACATTTTCTGTAGGTCAGAAGTTCAAATGCAAGTTAGCTAGATTCTCTGCTCAGGATCTTAGAAGGCTTAAATCAAGATGGTGACTGGGCTAGGTTCCTTTGTGGAGCTAAGGATTCTTTTTACCAAGCTTACGTGGCTTTCAGCAGAATTCAGTTTCTGACAGTTGTAGGACCGAGGTCCTTGCTTTCTTGCAGTCCATCAACAAGGGATCATACTCAGCTCTACAGGTCACCTGCTGCTCTTGTCACAGGTCCCCTCTATAAACATGGCAGCTGATTTTTTCCAGAACAATACAAACATGTATCACTGAGTTCCATCCTTCCCCCAACCCAGTATGCTGAGACAGTGTCATATATAACAAAACTTAAGCACAGGAGTGACCCTCCCATCATCATTTGACATATAATGTAATCTAATCAAGGAAGCAACTAACCTGTTATATTCACAGGTTCCTCCCACACTGAAGGGTAGGGGGTTATATAAGGTGTGCACACTTGGGAGTGGGAATCTTGAAGGCCACTTTAGAATTCTATTTATTATATTTTCCATCAATTCATCTTCAAAAAATAGGCATTTCTTTGGAATACAAAGTGGATTATACCATTCCTTGGCTTTTAATCCTTTCATAGACTCCTGTTGACTATAGGATAAAGATCTTCTTTGACAGATTGAACTTTTCCTTGAAAACATCTGTCACATAAACCATGACACAGAGACAAGGCTCTCAGCTTTCGATGTAGCACATCAAATCTGAGAGGTGGCTAGGCTAGCAGACAAGTCACAGGTATATAAATGGTCTATCTGGGCTCAAAACACACCACCTGTTTGATTTTTCACTGTATTTAATCATATGCCTTATGGACCCTGAAAAATCATCAGAAAGAAGATATTGTAGGCCAAATTTTTTTTCTTTCCTTTTCCCTTTAAGATTCTGGGAAACAAAATGTAAGCACACTGCATACAAACATGTTCGTATTTATTAAAAACAAACAAGCAGAAAATTACTACAAAAGTTTTTTTAAATCTCTGGAGTTATATATATTCAACAATATAATTAAAGTCTGTCAATAGTAATCAATCCCACTTAATCAATAGCTTACATTTATTATGTGGCTACTATATGTAGATGTTGTGCCTAGCTTATATACATCATTTCACAGTTATTGTGACAGTCAAATACAGTAGTTATGATTAACTCTATTTTTTTGAATAAGGAAACTGAAGCAGAAGATAGTTAGGTAGATCTCAGCTAGGAAGTGGCAAAATGAGACTCAAACTTATCTGTCTAAGTGAGATTAGTGTGAGCACTTCCAGCCTGGCAACATGATAGCTCTAGTGCAGAGCCCCTTCCTCGACTAAACACACGCACATATTGGATAAAATGTAACATGGTTTAGTTAAACATACATGAGTTCAAAATAAAGAAATATAAGTTCCTAAGTACCAGAATGAACAGCCAGACTGTAGACTGAACAAACAAATACTACAGCAATCCAGGGGATGCCAGGTTTAGGTACATGTCCTGATAGCTGGGGGCGGGGGGTGGGTTCCATGCTCACACAGAGAAAAAAAAACAGAGAAGATGTGGCCTTGGGCCTATGGAAGATGTGCAGCTGGAGCTGACACATCTGCATAAGGTTCTAACCCTGGAGGGGCTGCCCCACCACACAGGAGGGAGAAAGCATGTCCACCCATGAGGCCATGAGAGCATCAAGGACATTTGTTTTTGCTTGGGGTTCTAGGCAGGCCCCAAAACCCCATCTTTCCCTTAAAATATCAAAACCCAGGCTTGGACTGTTGGCAGTGTGGCTTTTAAATGTACATTCCCACACTGTACTGATATTCCAAGCAAAAAAACACATGTAAGGATTTGTCTTAGATAGAAATCTCTGGGACATCCATCAAAAAACAAATCAATCCACTGAACACTAGATATGGATACTTCTTTCTACCCTAGCATGTAGAACTCCAAAGGAAGAAAATGCAGATAAAGATGAACTCACAGTCAAAAATTACAAGTCACGTGAGGGAATGATCCATTATAGGGGAGAATCAGCAGATAAAGAAGACAATGAATACCTCCATAATTTCAGATATTACTATCACTGAAGGAGTTTATAAGATTGGAAATAAAAACCTTAATTTAAAAAACAGACTTAAAACTGAAACAGCAGATTTGGAACTTCTTAAAATGTAATGTTTTATTTAAATTAAACAATAGACAAAATAACAG
This sequence comes from Galeopterus variegatus, assembly GCF_000696425.1. NCBI lineage: Eukaryota > Metazoa > Chordata > Mammalia > Dermoptera > Cynocephalidae > Galeopterus > Galeopterus variegatus. Next base: position 212,071 of record NW_007727476.1, on the reverse strand, counting down.
ATTAGAAGGAAAGAGTAGTGATCTAAAGTTAAATATGAGGAAATTACACAGAATGCTACATGGAGGGATGGAAAGATAGAATATTAGAAATTCGAAAGAGATGTTAATGACAAGGAAGATAGAACATAGTGAGTAATAAATAATAGGCATTCAAGAAAAGGAGATAAGAGAATGAATGAGAGAAAATATTCAAAAATACAATGATTGAGATTTTTCCAGAATTCGTTAGAAACATGAATCCATATATTGAAGAAGCACATTAGTATCAAGAATAGTAAACAGAGTAAATTCACTCTTGATCAATCATGATGAAACTGTAGAGAAAACTTACTTCAGTGTAGTCACAGGTCAAAAATATACTTCCTCCTGTGAAACAGTAGACTGATAAAAGACTTCCCAGTAACAAAAATAGAAGCATAAGATAGAGTAATGCCCAGATCACTTAAAATTCAAAAGTAAGGTAAGAGTAGATAAAGGTATTTCAGACATGCAATGACGGAAGCAGTTTATCACTCACAGACCCTCACTGAAAAAAGATTGCTAAAGGATGTACTTGAGTAAGAAGGAGGCTGAAACTGAAGGAAGCAGGATGCAAGAAGCAATGCATAAAAATAAAATACTTAACATGTGGGTAAATATAAGCAAACACTCACTGTTTTCTTTTAAAAAAGAGTACTTTGGGAGTTTTTTTTTAATATGGAATTATGAATTATAATTTTAGATAACATAAAATATGAAATCAATAATCTAAGTTTTTTGTTTTGTTCAGAAGGAATGTGGAGACATTGTTAAACTCTAGACTTTGTAAATAAAGAGTTAAAAATTACGGATACTCACTAAAAGTATGGAAATAATATGTATGACTTCTAAGGCATCATGGGGGGAAAGAGGAAATAAAGAGATATCAATTAATCACAAGAAGACAGGGAAAGAGGGGAAAAAATAAAGCATCAAAAAAAGAAAGCATATTTTTTTAAAAAACCTAAAAATTAAACAACAGATAATCATATATACACGTCAGTAATCACAATAAACACAAATTAACTAAACTCCATAGAAAACTATAGCAAACCTGACCTGTGAGAACCATACTATAGAATCATACTATATAAAGTAGCAATTGATAAGCTTTAGGTAGATATGACAAACTCACAAACAAGCTTTGCAATGGTAACATATCTCTTTGAGAAATTAATAGGTCAGTTGGCACACAAAACAATTAGTATAAGTCACAAAAAATTGTGAAAAACAAAATAAAAACTCTTGAATATATATCTTACATATTGGAACTTTACACTCCCAAACTAAAGAAGAGTATTCTTTGTAAGCGCACAGTTAAAATTTTACAAAATTGACCGCACACAAAGTCACAAAAGAATTGTCAAAAAGTACAAAAGAATCAAGGTGCAGATCTGGTTTTTCTTTTCAGGGCACAGGTAAGTATAAAAAATAATAATAAAATTATAGTTAAAAATACGTTTGAAAGTCAGCAAAATATATTTTTAAGTAATTTACTGGGATTTTTGTTTTCTGTGTGTTTATTTATTTATTTATTTTTTATTATGGATATTCATGAGATACAAAGCTAATTGTCACTCCTCTAATTTACTGGTTTAAAATGTGTTTTTGTAATTACAAATGAATAATAGTCTAGGTAAATGTAAACGATAATTTACTAATAAAAACTGGAAGACATGAGCAGATTTATTTATAATCATTACATAAATTTAACCTACATCCAAAATTTCTGTGTTATTAAAAAGAACAGGCCAACATAATTTTACTGGAAAGACCTCACAAGCTTTCCAGGAACCAACAATGGTCCTGTCATATAAGCTGTTTCAGAAAACAAGGAAATCATTTAGCAAGGCTAATAGCATTCGGGTAGCAAAAGCAGGCAGATCAGCAGCAGTAAGACAACTTAAAAGGCACATCTCTTTCACGAGCATGCAAAAATCATAAATAAAATAGCAGCAAATTGAACCCAATGCTGTGTGTGTGTGCGTTTATATGTAGGATTTGTCACAGGGAAGCAAAGACGATTTAACATTAGAAATATTCTTTAATGTAGCTTATCACATTAGATTAGCAGAGAAAAAAATATAGAAAATACAACCAGTCATTTAAAAAAAAACTTTAAAAAAAATAAAAATTGAAGAAATATTTCTTAATCTGATAAAGAGAATCTATCCCAAATTGAAGGCAAACATAATTATTGATAGAAGCATTCACTTCGAAATCAGAAACAAATCAAGAATGCCAGTTATCAATTTCTATTCAACTTTCTATGAAAGATCTTAGCTAGATGAGATCCGAAATGATGTGGATTAGCCATAGAATGATAGAAAAATAGTTGCAAAACATATATCAGCCAAAGGACTTCTATCCATAATATAAAAAGAACTTTTTCTAGAATATATAAATAATTATGTTACTTATGAATGAACATAAGAAAACACGTGAAAGACCATTAGAAGAAAATTATAAAAACTTGTTGAATAAATAAGGAAAGACACTAATTTTTAACCATACATATATGTCATTATAGGGAGATTTAATAACATGGAGTCGTTATTTCTCATCTAATAAATCTCTAAATTTGAAGCAACTAATCACAACCCTGACAGAGTTTTTCATGGGCTTGATAGAAAACTAATCCTAAAATTAATATAAATGAAAAAGGGCCAAGAATGATCAATGAAATTTTGAAGAAGAAAAATTAGGAGGGGAAATTTTCCTGGTCAGATATTAAGTTGTAAAGCTAGACTAATAAAAGCAAGATGATATTGATACAGGTGTAGTCAGACCAATGAAACAGAATGGAGGACTCAGAAAGACACTCATATACTAGTGTGTGTGTGTGTGTGTGTGTGTGTGTGTGTGTGTGTGTGTGTGTGTGTGTGTGTGTGTGTGTGTGTGTGTGTGTGTGTGTGTGTGTGTGTGTGTGTGTGTGTGTGTGTGTGTGTATGTAAAGCTGGTATATGAGAAAGAGCATTATAGATCATCGGGGCAGGGGGTGGGAAGAGGAAACATTTACCACATGGTTCTAAGACAACTGGCTGGCCATATTAAAAAAAGACCAAATTAAATCTCCACCTTATGACTTTCACAGAAAGCAATTCTAATGGGTTAAAGCTCCAAATGTGAAATGCAAAACTTTAATAGATTTAAAAGAAGAAGCAGAAAATATTTTTATAATATATGAAGAGTGACATCATAAAGATGCAAAATGTATAAACCATAAATGAAAAGTCTGATTATAAATGGGACATTAACATTTAAATAATATAAAAATAAACACCATAAACAAATAAAAAAGATAAACCACATATTTTGAAAAATGCAAATTAGAAGATTAAAGATGATCTATTAGCATCCAAAATACATAAGTAATTCCAACTAAAGTTAAATAAATGACTAAATAATCCCTTCCACCCTCCCAACCTCCACAATGAGAAAAGGTTATGAATTAAGTAATTCACAGAGAGGAAGTCAAAATATCGATAAAATCAGTAGTCATCAGGAAAATTCAGCAAAACAGCTCTGAGACAATGTAAGCATATGGACTTTGTAAAAATAAAAGTCTGATGGTTTTCATTGTCAGGGTTTGTGGTGGGAATCAGGATATCCCACACAGACCGCTACAACCTCTTTGGAGAATAATAACCCACATGTCCATCAGTAGGAGATAAACAATATAGAAAATTAGTGAATAGAAATTAGGGAAAGAGAAAATATCAACATGGTTAAAACTAGAAAAACTTGCTGAGTGAACAAAGCAATTATCAAAAGTGGACCTTGAGTGTAAAACCACTTATGGAAATTCTCAGAACATGCAAAGCAAGATTGCATATTGTTCATGAAAACATATGTGTACAATAAAAGTACAGGAAGGATACATAGCAACCTCAGGATAAGTAAGGGTTATCTCTGGGAATAAGAAAGGACAGCTGGATAGGGAAGGTTACCCTCAGACCCATTTTATTTAAAACAACAGCCCTGAAGCAATTATGGCAAAGTGTTTTGTTAAATCTAAGTAGAGGGTACAAAGGAGTCTGATATAACATTTTCTAAGATTTTTCATGTTTGAAATATGTCACAATTAAAATAAAGTTAAAAAACTCCACAAAGAAATGATGAATGCATGAGGTAATAGATACACCAATGACCCTGACTCCACCATTACACAAAATACATATTTATCAAAATATCAGATTGTACCCTATAAATACGTACAATTACCATGTGTCAATTAAAATAAATTTGAAAAATGTTTTTTAAAATGTCATACAAAGTTTCTGGCTAATGTAAACTCAATGAAACCTTTATGAATTGTAATATAAACAAATGACTAGACACTGCATTATTATCTATTTTCCAAACCCTTCTGGGTTTTCTTACATGATAAGAATAACACTGTATTTTAAACTTGGTTTGTATATTTGGCAAAGGCTTTATTTACAAATAATGCTGTTATCTTGGAAACACCAATTGTTAGTCATTTATAGCAAATATGCAAATAGATTTTAAGCAGGCAACTCGAAATGGGCTAATTGGTGAGTGTTAAATGTCATGTTTCCCACATCCTTAGCACCAATAATGGCTGAAAGAGCCAGACGGCACTAGGCCGCTCTTGCTTTTTATCAAAACCCTATTTGCTTTGGCTGCCAGGAAGCTCAGAGCTCACTGAATTATTGGCATAGCAGTCAATCGAACCTGGTTTGGGGTCTCATTTATTTATTCCATCTTTGACTTGGCTTTTGTCTTCGATTTCCTTTTTAATAGTCTTACCATTCTTTAAATCAATTCCAAAAACAATACAAAACAAAAAACAAGACATTAAAAAATAATTGAATGCTAAGAAATCACTTGTTCTCTTTGATTTTATATAAATATTTATTTATTGTTTTAAAACTATTTTTCTAACTTCAGTTTTCTCCCGTCTGGGGGTAATTTTCATTTTATGAAGCTAATGACTACAATTTTTACTTTTGAAAAAGTAATTGGAATTCCCATAAATTGGTTTGTTCCAATGCTTTTCTTTTATGTCTTCCATTTCAGTTTTATGTGGAAGCCTGTATCACATGATCATTTATTAATTACATCATTCATTGATTCAATCGATATTTTGGGGTGTTTGCTACATATGTCCAAGGCAAACATCAGGAAGTTCAGAGTCACCAGAAACATGATCTCTTAAGGAAAGTGATGGCTCCATGTAAAGATTGGCTTTGAGAAATTGAAAACAGATTCAAAAGCATTGCATTCTTTTGAATTATTCCAGGACAGTTCCTCGTATTTGAGTTTTGGGGCATGCAGAGAAAGCATTAGGTAAACCGTGTTAGCATACTGTGCTGCCGCTCTGATGGTCTATCCCTCGCTAACATCAACTTGAAGCACCCTTCAGAAGCTCACTCCTGTCATGACAAGAATTCACACAGAATTTTAAGAGTTATGACCCCATTAGTCTGAGCAATTACAAAGTTTACCTACATTATCTCAAGCACAGGAAAAGAGAACAAGATGAGTCAGCACTTAAAATGACTTCTGTTTGTTCTGATGTATTCTCAGAGTCAGAACATCCACAATGATATGAACAAGCCGAGTCTATTCTATTTCTAGTCTGACACTTCATGGAAAGCTTAGGCAATTTCAGGATGGCTCCCACTTCTGTTGTAAGCTGATGAGCTTTAGACTGTGGTCTTACCTGCCTATTAAATTATCCAACATAAGATCATCACCATTCCTTTATAAATAATACCCATCTTAAAATTTCTTTAACAATTAATTGGTGTGATCCCTAGGGCCATGTGCAGAAACAAGCAACCAAAGCATGCTTTCTAGCATGTGGGACAGGTGAGAGGGTTGGCAGAGATAAGGCCAGCACAGCCTTGGGCAGATGCAGTCTTAACACATGAAGGAAAGGATTAAGGGTTAAGAGGAATTTAGCCTAGTGGGAAACAAAATATGCCTTCTGTTTCTTTCTATCTCACATTTTACTGCATTTATTTGGATAGGTGCTCAGGTTATTCTCTGATCAAAATACTTTGTTGGCTCCCCTAAAGCTCTGAATGAAATACAGTACACACTTGGATACCACCGACCTCATGATCTGGTCTCTATGGCTCTCCCTTCATGTCTCCCTCTTAAGTCAAGCTCTCCATTGCTCTCTCTGTTTGGAATATCCTCATTTGGCTAACTACCACCTATATTTAAGATCCAGCTCAGCCAGCACCTCCTTCAGGAAGCCTTCCCGGATCTGCTCAGCTGGGGTTGAATCTTCTCTTCTGTGATCCCTTAACAACCACTGCATACTTCTACCATGGCACGCACCACACAGTGCTTTATCTGCTGGCTTAAACCTGATTGCTTCACTAATTACTAATCATGTGACGTTGCTCAATGGGTATTTGTTTAACGACTGAATGGCTAAATGGATAAGTGACAAGAAAGACACTTTCAAACCTATAGAATCCCGAGGCTGGGAAATGGCAGGTTTACAACCATCTGGCATGTTTAGATACCCACATTTGGGGAATTCAACTTGACCTGTCATTTTTGTTGAGAGAGACACTAGAAAAATTGTGGAGCAGGTGAAATTTGTTCACTGCTTTTTATCTGCTCTTCCTCCTTGACCTTAAATGTCCTTGTCCCCAACTCTCTGCCTATTATCCACTGTTCCTAAACTGAAGCCATACTGAGATGTGAGTAACAGTGTTACTACTTCCAGAGTTCCTGCACCTTTAAAAAATTTCATGGAAACAAACAAGCAGTATTCAGCCCAAGGGAAAACAAATATTTGGTGGGATTTTAGGAATAGCAACCAAGAAGAGAAAATGTTTTGGGATTGAGACCTCCCCAGCATCCCTCAATCTACATTAAATTAGACAACTCAATTACGTTGCAAAATTCCCCACCCACCCCTGGACACTGAGTAGAAACTCAACTAATTTGAATTCCCGTCTTCTAAAGCCTTGATTCTCAACATTTCTCCCTGTCTGGAGACTGGAGATATTGGTTGTCACAACTAAGAGGGTGCTACTGGCATTTAGTGGATAGAGGTCAGTGATGTTGCTTAAAGTCCTACAATGCACAGAATAGCCCTCCACCTACCAACAAAATACGATCGAGCCCAAAATGTCAACAGTGCTGAGGTTGAGAGCTCCTGGTTTAAAGTAAGTGGAAGTTTAACATTGGGGATTTGGAATAAGCTCATTTCTTTTCAAATGAAAATAACTGTTTTTACCTACATACTTTGGAATTCTTCACACACATGCTTCAGATTCCTCATTTTGTGCACAGTTACATAGAGTTCGGGGCAAAGAAATACCAATTCCAACCAAACTGTACATTTACTTTACCAATATATATCTCTTTGCAGAAAATGAGGCCATTTACATAAATGCTACAATACACTCAATAGTTTAAATTTTCTTGTTAAATTATAGGGTTTTTTTAAAAAATAGCCATGATTAAATACCATGATTAGTAACTGTTCTTTCCCCTGCTAGTGGGGGTTAGAGGGGAATGTTTTCCATTTTTGTTAAAATGTTTTAATAAGATGGAAAACATTCTACTGTAAAGGTTTAAAATGTTCAAATAAAACTTTGTGTGTTACATTTTAAAGAAAGATCAATTTTAAGTGGCTGGGAGACAAAGCCAGCTGCTGCCATTTGTGGTACATGGGAAGTGTGGCCTAGAAGGAAGAGCCCTGGATTAGGAATCAGAATCCTGACTCTTAATCTAGTGGTCCTCATAGTGTGGTCCCTGGAGCAGCTGCAGTCTGAATACCACCTGGGAATTTGTGACAAGTTTAAGTTCTCCAGCACCACCCCAGACCTGCTGACTCATACACTGTGGGGTTGGGGCCCAGCAAGCAAGCCCTCCGGGTATCTCTGATGCTCACCTAAGTGGGGGAACCAGAGATTTAAAGTCTTTTTCTTCTTCTCATGTCACTCAGGCCAGCCTATCCCTTGGTTACCTTCCCTCACCCTTGGTTTTTTTTTGTGAATTTGCCTCTTTGGATGAAAACAGGAGACTTGGATATAAAAATGCTATGTAAACCGAAGAGCATATTGCAATATTATTAATCCATGACAAATCAGAGTCAGAATCAATGCTGCTAAGGACAGAAGGCCTGGACCTCGCTTTCAAATGTGTCCTTGACTTTTTCTGTCTGTTATCCCCAAAGCAGAGATGTCCACCCCAGGACTAGTGGTTTAGGCCATTTATCAATCAGATACAGGGTTCCTGAAAATGACTCAGTGTTTACCAGGGTAAGCAAGAAAACTTGCAAACCATGCAAAAAAGTCACCCCCAAACATCTAACAAGTGTTTGTGCCCTGGCATAATTGTATCTCAATGTGCTTGGTCTTGTACACTGAACTTCAGTCTCACCGACAAAGTCTGAGGATTAAAAACACAGTGTGAAAACGGCATTAGATTCTAGCTGGTCACGCATCGTCTCACAAAAAAGGAATTAATTTATATTAATCTCTAAATTAATAATTTCTAATTTACTCTCTCATGCTCTTATTTCCTTCTTCATTGTTAAGCTGTCATAGGGGCAAATGCTCTCAGAATAATGCAGGTTATAACACTACAACTGGAACCCTAAATAGTCAGTGGAATTTTTTTTTATTATGACTATAAAATAATCTGAAGATTTTTTGTATTCTAGTTGAAGTATCGATATGCTATTATGAGAGCATTTGCCCTCCCCCCCCCCCCCTACAACTTATGAAAACCCCTATGTACAAGAGGTGAAAAGGTCTGGGCTTTT
>NW_007727476.1:187446-203230 GCF_000696425.1 Galeopterus variegatus | reverse complement strand
TTTTATTATGACTATAAAATAATCTGAAGATTTTTTGTATTCTAGTTTAAGTTTCGATATGCTTTTATGGGAGCATTTGCCCCCCCCCCCCCCATTACAGTTTAGGAAAGCCTGTATGTACTAGAGGTTAAGAGCTCTGAGCTATTTTAATTCCTCTATCCCATAAAGTCAAAAGAGCATCTTCACAAATTGTATGGGCACCAAAGTAAAATTATCGTAAATGTTACTTCTATTTAAAGTGTGTAGAGAAGATAGTCATTTACTCACAACTGACACTGGTCTTGGTACTCAGTGGTAAAAGTAGAATCTCATTACCCACCTCCCAGAGTTGTTTTGAGAATTTAATAAGATATTTAGTACATGTAAAGAATTTAATACAATGGTTAACACATAGTAAGTGCAAACTTAAAAGCAAATACAGTTTTTTAATCTCCAAAAGTTGGTTCGATAACCCAGGCTTGCTTTTTTGAACAAAGAAAGACATCTCTCAATTGTACCCACAGTGTTCGGATTTTCTTGGTAAATGTGATTGGATTTACTGTGGCTACCATGATTACAGTGACGGATTTTACAAAAACTATAACTTTTTTTTTCTAGATGTCCACATAGGTAGGAACATGAGCAAGATTTCAGTCATGGGGTGCTCTGGACTTGGTGCTTGAGTTATAAAAGAACATTTGTGGAACAATGGATCAATATGTGAACATATCATTGCACTTGCTGATAAGGAGAGTCAAACGGAGCAAATTTTTACTGCCAAAATGGGGTGCCAATAAAGATGTCCTTTGCCTCCTGATGACATTTAAAATTGGAGAGATAAGGTGCCTGCCTTGGTCAGTATGTTGCAGGGATTCCTGGCCAAGCCAGTTGTTTGCCAGCATTGTGACATGCCCTTCCCCACCTTAGCCCCCAAACCTCCAATACCAGCAAGGTTTACTAATAAAAATACCAATGACACATGGAGTATTCACCCTGTGCCAACAAAGTGCTCTCACTAATTCAACTCACCAGCTTTCCTGTGTGGAGGCACTGGGCAACAAGTGGGAATTCAGCAATACACATGATGAAATCAGTCCCTGCCCTCACTGAGCTCCCTGCTAGGTTCTTAACCTGTTGTAGTCTTCACTACAGGGAAGATATTTTTATCCCCGTTTCACAGTTGAGAATAATGAGGTTGAGAATGGTGAAGTGACTTGATTAAGACCATGCTGCAGGTTCATGTCAGAGACCGGATTCAATCCAGGTTGCCTACCTCTTAACCCTATCTTATATTTACAATGTCATGCTCTCCCAAGTATATTTAGTATTTAGCCCTTTTTGTTGTGAGAACTGTAAATTTCAGATACTCTTTCAATGGAGCAGTTACAGATCCAGAATAGTTCTTTTCACTTAATTGTGTTTAAACCTTGTCTCAGGGTTTAAATAGTGGCTGCCATCCATGTACAGGCCACTTATATGTCCGACACTGTGGATTCTTTGCTTACATCTACTTGTTTAACCCTCATAACAATCTAATGCGGAACCCTGTTGTTATCCATATCTTCAGGTGAAGAAACGGAGGCTCCAGAGTTAAGTAAATGAGAAAGCTGGATTTGAACCTAGCTCTCTGATTTTGTGCATTGGAGCTGCCTTCTTTCCCAAGTGGTGGGGGTAGGGATGGGGATTGGGATGAGTCTTGCAATAGTGTGATTGTGTATAGTGTATGAATATCTGACAAGCAGACTGAGACTCTGTGAATACAATCATCTCTCTCCTTTAACAAATGGATTTGTCTGGTTAAAGCTCAAATTAGAAGATTTATGCTGACCTAAAGGTCACCTGGCCTTTAAAATAGGCTTATATGCATGCAGTTGACAATGAATGTTTTAATATTTTAAGAATAACCCCCAAATGGATGGAAGAGAAGATGTGATAGTGCAAAGGTTCTAATCTGATTTTTGTAAGAATATATTTATAGAAAGATTCTGGATTATTGTTTATTTCCTTCCAGTATATCCTATGAAGTCAACCTGGGTATAGCTTTCATCTGCAAATAAAAACCCTGAAGTTTTGAATCCTTATTTCCCAGCTTATTAGCCCTATGGTCTTGGAAAACTTAGATTCATTATTATCTGCCAAATGAAGCTATTACCTACTTTCCATTTTATTGTAATGATTAAATGAGATAATGTATGTAAAAATGCTTTATAAATTATAAATCACAGAGGAAAGGAAAGTGTTAAATATTTGGGGGTCCTAAATTTGTAATTTGGAGTATAAACTTATGATGGTTACAAGCTAGCCTTTTCTGAGCTCCAGAGCTTCAAGGGAGCTCATGCCTGGAGGAGAATATTAGCATTTCATGGGCCACTGCAATGATCCTGTGTGTGTCTCCCTCCCTCCCTTGACAGTGAACATCTGGATCAGAAAACCCAGCAACATCAATAAGGAGATTGAGAAGAACACATGGGGCTGTTGGTATCACACAGTCTTTGGGCACAGGCAGCCTCCCATGCCCTTGCAGATGCCTGGATAACATTACCAATATACAACACATATCCATAAACTGTCCCTGCCATCAGAACTCTCAAAAACTATTTTGGGTATTTCAGTCTCTGGAAAATCAAGAGGCAAACACCAACAGGCACTTACAAGTGACCTCGTACTTAAGTCAAAGGACCGTATATATATGCAGTTATAGCCAGCATAAAAAGAGTTGGTTCTTATTGGCCTTTATACCTACATGCCCTAATTAATTATCAAGTGGCAGTATCTTCGAATGTTTGGGATGTTGACACAAATATAGACATAGAAAGATATTTGGAATCAAAGCCAGAAGTAAGTGTTGGTAAAGTGGGTTTTCATAAATTGTCACACTTTTGAGAGGCTTAGGAAAAATGCCTTCCCCTCTCCTAAATGTTTTGTTTATACAAATTTCACAGTTATTTGGACTCCACCATTCTTTCATATTCTGCTTTTTGAGGATTTTCAAAAAACACTTTTAAGAAAGCCCATAGACCTAATTAATTCATCCTAAGTTAGTAGCAACCTAGATCTGAAAAAGGCAGCTTTACAAAAAAAGGTTCAGAAAAAATGCAGCTAAGACCCCAAAGCCAGAAACTCTAACTCAGAAAATAATCCAAGACCCAAAGGAGACTGTAAAAAAACCCAAAACATTGCCAATAAATTCACCTGTGATCTCAATCCATGCAGAAGTGAGGGAGGTGTGCAAACCCCGTCAAGGCTGCATGGGGGACTGTCCTTCAAGTTCACACTGTTGTGCAAACAGTTGAAGAACTCACAACAACAACCCTCACATAACAGTGGAAAAGATCAAAATCCAGAACACCGAAAAAAATTACACAGATTTTTATAAAAGAAAACTATATAAGAAGTCATGGATAAAAAGAAAGAAACAGATCCATTGCTTGTTATAATGCTAACCAATGACAGAAAAGGCTGAATTCCTCTTTTGCATGTTTCTACATTGCATATGAAAAAGTATAATTTTTGAAATGGAAATTGTGGGCTAATTACCATTAACAGGCAATTGTCAAGGACCTCTGGGTCAGATGGCAGTGTGTTCACAAGGGATCATGTCTATCTTTCCCAACTCCAGCTAAAACCACCTACATGATATAATAATAAAGGTGGGAGACACTGACAACATCACCGAAAACAAGAAAAGGATGTCATCGCCATGCCAGAAACATTGGGACATTTCTGCCATAAATGGCACATGGGATACCTTGTCAGAGGGAGACACTGTCAACTCCCAATTCCTCATCCTGAGACTAAACAGTTCTTCTAAGGACGTAAGTGGAGGAGGTCTTGGTGACAATTCTCTAACTCAGAGTTACTAAGCTGGAAATGAAGGACACACAGTCTTGGCTCTGTTTTCTCATGGCAGTGAGTGTATTTGGAAGCAGCCAGGGAATCTGGGCGGATGAAGAGAGTAACCATGGCATGGCAGGAGCTGTCTCATTGCTGAGGTAGCATCAGATGGAAGTAGTCTGGGCAATGCTGCTACCTGTGTCAGTGCCAGGAAACTGGATCAAAATAGAAGGCAGGTCCTGGTAGGACTGACCTTCTAGAAATGTTTTTTTTTTTTATTGATGGCAGAAAACAAATGGTACCAAGATAACCCACAGCTGGGAAGACCCATAGCTCTGGTGTTACCCATGTCACTTCTCGAAAGAACCTGAAAAATTTGAATGTCCACTCCTGATTCTAAAACAACTGGGAAAAGCCCACATTATAACAAGGAATGGGTAATTTCTTAGTATAACAGAATTCTAACCAAAGCAAATCATAGTAATTTTGCCTACTGGTAACATGATACACAACACACTCATTATGAGAGCTATAATCAACATTTTTTTTTTTTTGTCTTTTGTCTTTTTTCCGTGTCTGGCAACGGATCGCAACCCTCAGTGTTGCCCCCGTACCGGACCGGGGACCGGCAACGGGATTGCAACCCTCAGTGTTGCTCCCGCGCCTCGCTCAGCCAGTGAGCGGGAACGGGTCTGTATATGGGATCCGAACCCTCGGGCGGGAGCGCCGCCGCGCTTCCCAAGCGGCGCACTATCCAGCGCGCCACTGGGCCGGCCCTATAATCAACATTTTTATAGAAGCTATAATTGATGTAATGGTTTAAGAATGGGAAGACAGGTTAAGTATCAGCAAAGAAGATGAAACTTTCTGCTGTTTGCAGCTGATGTGACAGAAAACCTTATAACACAAAGTGAAAAAAATAGAGAAAGTATTAAGAAAGGTGGTCAAAAATGCCACACCTTATTCAGTTTCCCATATAACAGCTTTTTTTTTTTTCTGAAATAGACTCCATTCTGAGTCTGAAATAACTGAGTAATTATTGAATAACTAAAAATATTATCAAATTTACTAAGGGGCATAAAAGGAGATGTGAATATACAGAGCATGTGATGAGTGATAGGTGCTCAATAATGGTCACTCAAATAAAAGTAAGCAAAGAGCATACAATTCCCCAAACAAGAAATGTGCGAGCTAACACATGCAGACAGATATTCAATCACACTAGTAATCAAAAAAATTCAAATTATCAGTGCAATGCCATCTGTTTAACCTGTCAGATTGTCAGAGATTTAATACGTTGCTAATACCAACTGCTGAAGACGATGTGGAGACGAGCACTGTCATCCAGAGCTGGGAGGAGCATTGCTTAATGGTATAACCTTCCTGGAGGAAGATTAGCAAACTCTGCAAAGGTCATCAGCCCCGAAAATTCCACTCGTAGGAGTTCATCAGAACACATCACTAAGATTTATGCAAGAGAATATTCATTGCAGTGTTTCTTATACTGGGGAAATGTTCGGAAATAACCTAAACTGGCAAAATATAGGTTAATAGTATAGAATTAAAATGCAGTATTCTGCAATACTAGGCATAAAATGCAACATTAATGCCAAATGCCTAGTATGTTATCATTTAGATGTAATTATTGAAATAAAAAATGGGTTACAAAACAATGTGCATAGCCTAATCCAACTTTTGATATTCACAATTGTATCGTTTGCATAGAAAAATACTGGGATTGAAAATGTGAGTGTACACGCGAGAGAGATCTCCACCAGGAGCAATATAGCCCAGCCCCCCAACTGGTGGACATTAAACAATGTCTGAAACACTTCTTGTCTGGCACAACTGGATGAGGGTGTAATACTAGCATCTAGTGGGTAGGGCCAGGGATGCTGCTAATGTCCGATAATGCACAGCACAGTCCCCACAACAAAGAATTATGTGGACCAAAATATCAATAGTGCTGAAGTTAAGAAACATTGATCTACCTGCATATATATTTATATTTATAGCACTTATGGAAATATTCTTTGCTTGATTTTTCTTTGCTTCTTTATATTCTTCTATAGTTTAAATGATTTTGGCAATGACCCTAGATTACGTTTAGAGTCAGAAAAATCAATAAAATAATATCTAATTGAGGGTGGTTGCCCTTAAAACGTCACATTCTCCTCGCTTCTTCATTCCTCACTGACTTTTCTCTCCCTTATTCTGAATGGTTATAATCATTCTAACTGGTATCACATCACTTAAGACTATTATAGTCCATTTGGTTTTATTCTGGTACAGTTTTCTGTGTATTCATCTCAACCCTCCAACTAAATTATAAACCTTTTGAAATCAGCCACCATGCACAATTTGAGGGGCAGGATCACTCTTCCCAGGGGCCTATCCCAGAGCCTGACATCTGGGAAGTCCTCGCTACCTGTTTATGCAAGAAAGGGAGAGAGGAAGGAAGGAGGGAAGAGGAAGAAGAAAAGGCTGCTGACTTTATGAATCTTCATACTTTTCCCTGCCCTTCCCCACCCTGCCCAGCACAGGGCAGCCCACGGAAGGGGCAGCATGGCACAGAATGGGAGAAGTGTGGGGTAGTAGGGAAAAAAAGCACTGGCTTTGGAGTTAGATAAATGTGTTTAAATTTTGATCTTGCAACTCACTATTTTTATTTATTTTTTACTTAACAAACACACAGTGCTTCCAATTTGCCAAGCACGGTTCTAAACTTCTAGCAAATATTTACTAACCACGTCATCTTGGACAAATGCATGAAGCTTTCAGAGTCCTGATTCTTCATCTGTAAAATGGGAATAATAGTACCTTGTGGGGTTGTTGTGAAGTTTAAATGTAATGATGTATGTCAACTGCGAGGGACAGAGCATGATGTGTGGAGGGCCTCAAAATATGGAGTGATTATGGGGCCGGCCCGGTGGCGCACTGCTACAGTGCGCCGCTTGGGAGTGTGGCGGCGCTCCTGCCGAGGGTTCGGATCCCACATACAGACCGGTTCCCGCTCACTGGCTGAGTGAGGTGCGGGCACAGCACCGAGGTTTGCGATCCCATTGCCGGTCCTGGTCCGGTACGGGTGCGACACTGAGGGTTGCGATCCGTTGCCGGACACGAAAAAAGACAAAAAGGAAAAAAAAAATATATGGAGTGATTATTATCAACCTTGTTGTCTTTATCCTCATCATCCTGATCAACCAATAAAGTCTTTGCACATGTATTTATCAGTCAGCCTAATCGAATATAAGATATAAAATATATCTTGAAACTATTTCTGCAAATGAATTACCAGCCTGTTAGAGGGAATCTTAGCTTTTCACACACTCTCGGAGAAAGAAGTGCCAACTTCCTCTTGGAAAGGCTCTATAGGCTGACTGACTGCAGAGCCTGGATGTGCTACACAGAGAGGGTGGGGTGGGAGGAGCAGCCACCCAGCCACATCATCTGAGTCAACCCCCAGGATCAGGGCGATGGCCTTCCGTCAGTCATCAGTGCCCTCAGCAAACTGTCCCACCACTCTGCCTCTGATGCACGGTAAGCACAGTGACTGTCTGCTGCCCTCCTGGAAGCTCTGTTTGATGAGCAGCAACAGCTTGTAGACTAGAGGGTAGGGATATGAGCAGAGAAACTGCTGAAGTAAGGCCCAGGAGAGCGCTTGAGACTGCAGGGAAAGAGACCGCCAACAGTTCTGGGAGGAACAGCAATTGATTTTTCAGACTTTGCACATGATCTCAGCATGTGTCGTGCTACATGGAATGGAGTGGTATCAGGGGATGTTGACCCTGGAACTTAGCCAGAGCTGAGTCAGGTGGGATGAAAGATGGGCAGGATTGGAGAGCGGAAACCCAACTGGATGGGGTGAGGTTTCCTTAGACTGACTTCATTGGTTCATTCAACTTGCCTCCCCCACTTTTCCCAATCAATAAATCAATCATCCAAAGTATTTCTTTAGCAACTATTACATATCAGACCCATCCTAAATGATTGTTTTTCTGCCTTTTGATAATCTCACTCAGAGTTCAAGTTCCCTCCTTCCTGCCACCTTTTTTATGATCTCTTTTTTTAAAAAATACACTCCTTTTATGGTATATTTTTCTCTACTCAGACCTTCCCACACAACATTGGAAGGTATTCTAGCCTAGTCTCCACTATCTTCCATACTCCAGAAAGCTGAATGATTTTTGTCTTTTAATCCTGCAACCCAGCTTCTGGCACAAGGTGACCTTCCAGTTCACCTTGGTCCAAATGGCTCTTTGGCTTATATCCTGCGGACATCTGCTAATAACCGCTGCTCCTTGAGTGATGCTCTGTCTTCCCTGTTACGTATGGACCTCTCCCTGTCCTGCCCCCCTCTCATCCCTAGGGCCCAGGAAAACACAGAGGATGCCAACTAGCTAGAATCCTGAATGTTTCCCCATCCGCCTTCCATGGGAAAAGTGCCTATCCCTTGGAGATTTGTTTTATTCAGTCACAGAAATGTGGACACCTGACATTTTATAACTGCTCCCCCCAGATGCAGACAACATAGCTGCACTTTCTTCATGTTAAACTCCATCCCAAGTCCTTTCAGTGGTATGTCTCTGATTGGCAAAGTCTCCATGAGTGTCATTACTGTCTTCAGTTTACAGGTGGGAGCCCTCTGACCAAGTGAGGGAAAGTGACTTCCCCTAGGCCATGTAGCCATAGGTGGTGAAGCAGGGATCCTCAGCCAAGTGTGTCTGCCTTCAGAGTCTGTATCCTCAAATTTCATACTAGATGGCTCAAATGAGGATTTATCTTTAATCATCACTCAAATAAAAGGAAAATAAAACTTATATTTGGTTTTCAAAGAGATTTTACTGCACCGTCTCATTTGACCCTCACAAGAACCCCAGCATTTGGAAGAGAGAACTGAGGCTGAGAATGAAGACCAGGTTACTTTTGCAGGTTGAGTCTTCCAGGGAGCCAACTCTGAGGCAGAGTTTCATGTTTAAGTCATTCATTAGGGAGTGCAGATCAACACTTATGGAAAGGAGGGACGGCAAGCAAGATGGAGCAAAAGCAGGAGTCAAGCTGGGTGCGGGCTCAACTGTGGCTTCCACCAAGCCCAGGAGCTCCAGAGTTAGAATGACTCTGAATAGGAGTGAGAAGACTGGGCCTTATGAGCTCACAGTGATGGGTCACTGGGTGTGGGCTGCTGTCAGAAGGCTGTGTGACCTTGTGCCAAGGGGCTTTCTGCTGATGCTGCAATCCCTGAAGGAGCTGGCAGCTTAGGGGGCCTGAGTGGCACATTGCATTGTCACCCACACCTACCAACCAGTCACCAGTGTAGCCAGAATAAGACTGTGGTCCTCAAACACCCACATGGACACCCTATGGGTGCACCATATGGACCACAGTTGACTTCTCTGTATAGACCGTAGCACTGACTCCCAAGCACTGGCATTTCTCTGTCGATTCTGAAGCAAGGTCAGAATCCAAAAATTTGTGCTGATCATCTTGGTACTTTCAACTGTCTCCAAACGTACTCAAACTAGATGTTGGTGGGTGTTGTTATGGGAATGATGGTTGCAGAAAGTAGCATACCAAAACTGACAAAAATGGAACCTATGCCATAGTATTCCATACATCACTACAATTTCCTGGATTAGAAATAATTGTGGGGCATTGGTAAATTATTTTGTGTCCTTAAAAATTCCCATAGGAAGAGAGGTTTCTGAATTCTTTGGGAATACATACAAAACCTGATGCATAATTATGATTGGTCTTGGCTTTTAACTTGTTAAAAGTTATAAATTTACCATATTTCTGTAAACAAAGGTGTCTTTAAAGCTTTTGTTTCTTCAGCCCAAAACTTCTGAAAAGACATAATCTGGAAAGTATCCATTTTCATTTACATTCTCACAGTAGTAGCTATAGCTTGTCAGGTTTTCCCCTTGATGGTTTTAATCAACTCATCTGTGATTTAGTTAAAGCCCCACATCTCTTTAAATTTCCAGGATTCTTGAGTTATCCATACTATTTCTGCTCATTTTAAATCTCGTTTTCTCAGTAGAAATCTATAAGAAGATCAATCCAGAAAGAGTCCCCCCTGAAGAATTTTCTCAGAGACTTGGACATTTATAGTCATCTGGGTGGGGTTCTGGTGGCAGGTGTTGTTGCTGCTGGTGGCGATGTTTTTGCTAGTGAGGGAGATGTTAGGTGTGGGTGTTAGTGGTGGTGGGGTAGTGTTGGATGATGTTGAGGGGTGACATTGTTGGTAAAGGTGATTTTGGCGGTGATACAGACTGATGATGGTGCTGCGGGTTAAGTTGGTGGCGGAGGTAATCTTATTGTTAATGGTGATGGTGTGGAGGGGTAATGTCAGTGGCGGTGATGTTGTTATTGGTTACGCTGGAGTGATGTTGGTAGTAGTGGTGGTAGCGGCGGTGAGGGGGATTCTTACTGCTGGTGGTGGAGGTGGAGGATGTTGCTATTGGTGGTGGTTATGGAGGGTAATGGTGGTGAGGAGTTCTCAAGTTGAGAACGAACACTTCAGACCATATATCATAAAGGAGCGAAATATGAATTAGACATATGTGTTTCCTGTCCTGTGGAAGGGGGTGTACAGTACTGAATAAATTTTTTTTTTTTTGGAGATGCTCACTCAAACTTTTTTTCCAGAAAACTATATATTCCCTGGAAGAAAATGAATCAAAAAAAATTTCCTGAGAAATAGAGGTCATCATTCTCCCTATCACTTCAATGCCACTTTCAGCTGATGGCGCGTGCAGCTCTTGAGCCAACCACACTGTCTCCCTCCTCGGACCTGTCAAGCCTGTTCACTCTCCACTTACTCTTTGCTCGCCCTCTTGCTCTCTCTTGCATCAACCCATCCTCTGCCATTCTGTTGCAGTTCTATCCTTCAAGATTCAGCTCACATTCCAACCACACTGTCTCCCTCCTCGGACCTGTCAAGCCTGTTCACTCTCCACTTACTCTTTGCTTGCCCTCTTGCTCTCTCTTGCATCAACCCATCCTCTGCCATTCTGTTGCAGTTCTATCCTTCAAGATTCAGCTCACATTCAAATTCCTATGGAGCTAATCCTCTACCTTTGTAGAATTCTTCTTTCCCTTACCATCAATATTGCAGAGTTTAGCACAAATGTATATCTGCATTGTTCTTGATGGTGCCATGTGAGGTCATCTGGTCTCCTCCCCAGCTAGATTTTTCAGCTCTACAAGAACAGTACCCTTGTCTTATACTTTCTTTGTATTTGCCATAAGGCCCAGCAATCACTAGATACTCAGCTGAATACTGTAGTTTACTACAAACACAAAGAAAGAATGCCAAAGTGGAAATGAGGGCTTCTAGCCCCAGCTCTTCCCCTAATTTATTGCATGACCTAAGTCTTCACTTCTCTGTCCCTCAGTGTCTTCATCAATATAGTACATTATTGAACCAGAAGATAATAATAATAGTTATTATCATTCTGCACTATTTTCCAAACATGTAGATGACATATAAATTCCTTTCATTTTTGAACAATGTGATTCCATGAATTGAAAGTATAATTTTGAATTCACCATTTTTTATTCCAGGTTAAACAGTAACATCAGAGTTCTTGTTCCAGATGTCTCAGATGGTGGCTTGAGCGCAGACTGAATTTCCCCAATCTGCTCCTGCACCCAAAGAAATGATAGAGGACAGTTTTTAACACGTTAATAAATATATAGATGAGCTAAAAAAACAAAAGCAAAAGGGGGAATTTCCAGTGACCAAAAAATTATGACCTGTGTGTCTCTCATCTAAAAAAATAAGAAGAAAAGAAGCAGCAGCTGCAGATAGAAAACTCAGAAGCCACTATGCAGTGACTCTGAGGTCCAGATAGGCTGGATCTGGAGAGACTCAAGTGCTGAGTCTGTGAAGCTTTATCTGTAAGAGTCTAGTTTTTTAAAGAGTCAATACAGTCATAAATAGTGTGTGTAATTTAAAATAAAATGTAAACAAAGGGAAAAAAAGAATATGCCCAAAATGTTTCATAGTGGTGGTACTGTGAAAAATAGCAATTTTCTTCTTTGCCCATTTCTGCACTTTTTTAAGTTAAAACATAGACAACTACCACTCCATCTCCTCATTTCATTACACTGTAGGTCTATCTTCAAGCCCTGAAATAATCGCCAAAGTATGAGCACACTGAGCTCTGAGCCCAACTACCAGGAGGCTAAAATACTAAAACCCAGGGCCTCGGAAGGTGAATCCAAGCCAGAAAGGTGGCCTCTTCCTGGTTGTCACTGGACCTGTCCTTGGAAAGTTCAGCTGGATCATCTTTATGGTTCCTCTGTCCCTTCCTCCATGGTTTTCTTACCCAAAAATACAAACATTTTATCATTAAAAGCTAAAAACCCACAGGCTTCTGCTTTTGAGTCATTTCATTGTTTTGATACCTTGCAGCGGGGCAGAGATGAATGGGAGACAGGCTGACCTAATCTAATCTGAATATTCAGGACCCGAGAAGGGAATCCTTTGCAGCAGAATGCCAACCTACGTCTTTTAATTGCCTGGGCTCCTGATAGATTGGCTCTTACCCCTTTGAATTCCTTTGTTGTGGAGGAGTTAAAATTCATGAGCGTCCCATGCCTGGGAATACTTACTCCAGTGCTGCTATTTTTCTGAGCCAAGCTGGCCAACACAGCAAAGAGTCGGAGGCCTGTTGGGCCATCTGTTACATAATAGTCAACAATCTCGAAAATCTAGGGAAACAGGGATGGGGAGAGCAAAGATGACGGGGCATTTAAACAGAACAGATTGCTGCCTTGCTTGCAGGAAAAAAGGGGAGATGATATGCTTTGATTGAAGCAGAGACAAGCTTTATTAGCATAGAGAGCAAAACAAACTTAAAAAAAAAATGGCACCAATAAAGCTGACAGTCTAAAAGGCTTGGTGACAAACCCCATGTTGAATTGTAGGTCACAGGGGCCTTAAATGTGACAGGGCGACACGCACACACAAACACCACACAATGGATGCGTTCGCACACATCTGTGACATACGAGAGAAACCACTGAAAAACTGCTGTTGTATTCAAAAGCTAAATACAAGCCCATACTGGAATTTTGAATCTTGCAAACCTGGGAAAGAAAGGCACTTTACCTTAACTGCCTTCCAAGCAAACACCTTCCTCCTGGTGAGAGGAGGCAGGGCCTATTTTGACAATCTCAACAAAGCTCAGGCTCCACATTAGCCTAGCAGACTCTTATGTTCTCTGCTTAGCTGCCTACAAACGTGGTAATCTTTACCAGGCACAAGTCAGTGTTTAGCAGTGACCTATAGCATTCAACCTGAGAAATACTATTTCTGAAGCAAATAATGAAACTGGAGATAACAAATAGGAAAGAAAAAAAGAAATGTGGATCATTGGAGGAAGAGAAGAAATGGTGAAAGATAAAGTCTGGGAATGGCATAATGTCAGTAGAGAGCCCCCACATACAAGAGTACTTCAAAAAGCTCATGGAAAAATAGAATTAAAGGATGGTATGAAACTTTCCATGAACTTTTGGAAGTACTCTCCAACAGGGAAATAATACAGCATGTTAAAAAAGCAGCTAATTGGCAAGGAAATATTGACCTCTATTTAATGGCGAGCTGGTTGCAGTGTTTAGGAGAAAGTCTACTGATATCAGCAACTGCCTTTGAAATGCATCTAAAAATAAAATGGATTGAGAGATGGATAGAATGATGGATAAAAAGGATTGATTTATAATAAAACAAAGATAGGTAAATGATAATTGCAGAATCTAAGAGGTGAGTATATGGTGTGAACTACAATTCTTTCAACTTGTCTGTGTTTTGAAAATGTCCATAATAAAATGTTGAGAAGGATAAATGACTCCAAAAATTAAAATAGAATGAACAATGAAATTTAAAAATCCTAAATATTCAAAAATGCCTATTTAAGTATCCCCTTAATTTCCATTTTTCTTTCATATGATATTGTTTCTAAACATGTAGCTCAAAGTAGAAACATAAGAAATGAGTTAAAGAACATGATTACCAAGTTTCAGTGACTAGTTTTGCCATTGTTATTTCGTTGATGTTAGTTCATTGTTGTTGTTTTTTGGTAAATTAACATTGATGAGATTAGTAAAAGTCATAATTTGGTACAACATTTGTCCAAAGTAGATTTTACTGTCATCTTCTCACAAATGGACTATCTCTGATATGAATGATAAAAATTCTTAATTCCTCTTCACAATTCACAATCTTCTTCTCCTGACAATCACCTAAAAACAAAACAAAACAAAACCAGTTTAAAACCTCAGATATTTCAGCGTGCTAATTTGGAATGCCTTGCAAATTTCACCCCAGTCAAGGTAGGTGTATCTGGTTTATTTTTCTTGCAAGCCTTCACCGGATCTACATAACTAAACTTGGTAGATTCATTTTTCACGAAGGAACTGGCCCCAAATTTAAGACTCTTGTGTATCACAGACAAAGAGAGAGAACTTTTTTTTCTAAAAGCTCCATTTTACCCGTCACTTTGAACTAAACTATGAAATGACAGTTTTGATTCAGTGATGGGTAAAGCAGAAAGGGAAAGCAGAAAGGGAAAAGAAATGAGGGGCTAGCAGTTGCTGGTAAAGTAAATCTAAAACCTTTGAGTGCATTTGTCTGTATGTGTTTCAGAAAAGGTTAAATCTCCATGCTCAGGGCATTTTACACCTCACTCAACCTGTGCAGCAAACTACCTTTTTCAGTAACAACTAATAGTAAACATATAAATATATGTATTTTAACCAAGACCACTGAGCGTGTTCAAGTCAAGCTCTTGAGCACAAGGCACTGCATTTCAAATGAAAACGTATGCAGTTCTCTTTAATATACAACTGCATTGTGGGGAAGCCTCACAGCTCAGAACATGAAAACACAGAAGGGGGCAAGGTTAGAGTCTCGGCTTGGTTCAAAAATATCTGTCTGCCAGCAGCACATTTTATACTGGAACGTGACAGGCGAAAAGGTTATTGTCTGCAAGTTTTCACCCCAGGGGATAAAAAGAGAGGAAAAAAATGTGAAAGTATTTGAGCAACTTTCTGCCTTTGAACAAGCAACGGCAGAATAGTAGACACTGTGGGGTGTCCTCTTTTGCAATGGCGTTTTCAATGCCCTGACCCATGAAAGGAGACATTGGGAGTTCATTGCTCACCAAATGGCTGGTTTCGAATCTGGAATTGGAAAATTATTGGGTAGAAATAGAGCAATTTATAAGAGTAAAATAAGGCAAATGATCTGGAGGAGTCCAGGCTCTCTGACTGCCAGTTTATTTTTGGTGGCTTCCCCAGACTCTGTTGTTCCTGCCTCCTTGCTTGGGTTACATCCAGTCCTGAGTAGTCAGTGGGGTATCAGGAACCCGAGACAATAGGAACATGAGAAAACTGCTCTATGATGAGTGGCAGAAACTTACCCCCCAGTTGCCAGATTGTTTCTGCAAACTCATTGTAGACTTTCAAAACCCTGCCCAATTTACAAGAGGAATAAAAATACACCTCATACTTCATAACGAGTACCTCCGAAGGCTTGCAGTTCCAAATACTGTCTATAAAGTCTTTCTCTAATAGAAGAAATGTCTTTGAAGAATATATCTGAGGAATCACAGAAATGAATGGAGAAAATTTTATGTAATTTTTTTTTTTTTTTCCTTTTTGCCTTTTTTCGTGACCGGCAATGGGATCACAACCCTCGGTGTTGCCCCCACACCTCGCTCAGCCAGTGAGCGGCTGGTCTGTATGTGGGATCCGACCCCTCGGTGGGAGCGCCGCCGCACTTCCCAAGCGGCGCACTGTAGCAGTGCGCCACTGGGCCAGCCCGAAATTTTATGTAATTTTTTTTTTTTTCCTTTTGCCTCTTTTCGTGACCGGCAACGGGATCGCAACCCTCGGGGTTGCCCCCGCACCCCGCTCAGCCAGTGAGGGGCTGGTCTGTATGTGGGATCCGAACCCTCGGTGGGAG
>NW_007727476.1:186321-187336 GCF_000696425.1 Galeopterus variegatus | reverse complement strand
TTTCTCTAATAGAAGAAATGTCTTTGAAGAATATATCTGAGGAATCACAGAAATGAATGGAGGAAATTTTATGTAATTTTTTTTTTTTTCCTTTTGCCTCTTTTCGTGACCGGCAACGGGATCGCAACCCTCGGTGTTGCCCCCGCACCTCGCTCAGCCAGTGAGCGGCCGGTCTGTATGTGGGATCCGAACCCTCGGCAGGAGTGCCGCCACACTTCCCAAGCGGCGCACTGTAGCAGTGCGCCACCGGGCCAGCCCGAAATTTTATGTAATTTTAATCTGTGAAACACAAACCAAACATTGGTTAAGTCAGACTGCTTGCATTATGAATCACAGCTCTGCCATTTACTACTTGTATACATTGAGTTAGGGTTTTATGTCTCCAGTCTCAGCTTTCCCATCTGCAAAATGTGGATAATGATAATGTACTATTACTGCTACTAATCGTTATCATTATTATTATTATTATTATTATCACAGGGTTATGGTCAAATATGATAATTCAAATACAGCATATACCACAGTGCTTCACAGATATTAAATGCTTAATAACTTAATTCCTGCTATTTTCATCCTTATCATTATCTCCCAGGTCAGAGAGGAAATCTAAACTTGGAAGATAACATATTTATTGGGGGTACCCCTGGCTAAAGAGTCTTGGACATATATTTTTGGAGCTTGGCTTAATTAACAGAAAAAAAATAAGTCATAGGAAGAGGAGAAGAACAAGAGGATGAAAAAAAAGGTAAAAGAGTGCATTTGTAAGTAATCTTGGCTCTGAACACAAAGCCTTTATCTTTCCAGAGATTTGTAGCTATTCGCCGTAGCCTTAGCAAGACTGAGGAAAGTCCCATGGTATTTTTCTAAGCCATATTTGAAGAGCATAAGGTAAGTCCCTTAATGAAAAATGAGATACCATAGAGGCAGAGAGTACAATTTTCTGATTTTGCAGTGGGATAGGCAGAGAGGCTGGTGTCAGCTTTCACTGTAAGGCCATCAGAAAACCCTTCCAAAA
>NW_007727476.1:185043-186211 GCF_000696425.1 Galeopterus variegatus | reverse complement strand
GTTATCCATTCGTATGTAGTTGGAATTCTTGGCTGTGGACAACAGAATCTGACTTGGGCAACTTAGGCAGAAGGGAATTTGGGGGAAGGTTATAGAGACTGCTTAGGGGCACTGGACTTACAGTGGGTAAGAACCATGGGGACCCTGGAGGGCTAAACTATAAGAAGCACACTATTAACTGCATAAGGTGCCTGATTAACAACCATCCCCACATCATTGTGTCTTTCCCTCAAGATTCAAAATCCCAGGAGAACATATCTGATTGGCCATGGCTTAGTCATGATCAGCCGCTGGCTGGACTGGGACTGTGCTGGGGCTGTGTTCTCTTCATTGGGCACCATCTCTTCCCACGACTGCACACAATGGGATATTATCCAGAAGAGCAATGTGGATGCTATAAGGGTTAGTACTGGGTATTGGACAGCACAAACCAAAACCACTTCTATACTGCACTTTTCAAAACACTCCAGAAAACTTAGAATTAAACTCTTTTATTTCTAATCACGGTTATCATCTTTCCCACACTAAAAAAAAAAATTGTCTATTCTTACTCCACAAAGGTAATTCTTAGAGTTCTGACTTTTCTGGTTCCAATTTAGTAAGTTACTGACTTCATTAATCTCTGCCTTGTGAGAAAAGACCATTGACAGAGATATTACAGTCCAGGATCACCTCTACTGCTTTGAAAAGGAGGGACTAAAATTATATTTTTCCCTATGAAACTGACCAAAGTAAAAAAAGAGAAAAAAAACCAGCAGTGAGGAGGGTAGAGCAAAACAGGCACTCTCATATATTGTTGGCAGGAGACTAAATTGGTGCAAGCCCATCTGAAGGGCAATTTGACATTCTGTACCAAATGCCATAAAATGTTCACATCCTCTGACCTAGTAATTGCATTTCCAGGAATTTATCTTAAAGGAAAAATTAGTGCAAACACAAAGATGTTGTTATGAAAATGTTTATTACAACATTGTATATACTTGTAACTGTGAAAAATTAGAAACCACAAAAATATTCAACAAAAATGAATTGGCCAATTAATCTATGGTACAAGCATAAAATGAAATACTTTGCAGTCATTGAAAGATGTTATGGAACTGTGTTTGCTAACATTTAAAATATTTATGATATGCTGTTGAACAAAACAAAACCCAGATTATATAAAATA
>NW_007727476.1:181228-183986 GCF_000696425.1 Galeopterus variegatus | reverse complement strand
TAGGGAAGAAAATACCTCTTTACACAATTGAAAACATCCTTATGTGTTTGTAAGACAGAGAAGAATGCTCTTCCCTATGTCTTTGTTTACATCATGAAACTAAGGCAATTTTTCCAAATCTTATCTACCAATTGCGGTTTGCATAAACCATGGGGTAGTGGGAGACAATGAACTTCATTTGGCCACGGGTAGCAGATGAGAAAACTCCTGCATTTTGTCAAATTAAGAGAAAGCTCACTAAGGCACCCAGTATGCATCAGCCTGAATGACACTCAGGCATGACCTACATGTGAGGTCAATAGATAAAGGAGCAAGCAAAATGGTCCCGGCTCTTATTTCTAGAAGGGCAAGGTTGGCTCATGGAGCGTACTTCAGAGGGCCCCTGAGGATGCAGAAGAAATTCTCAATTAGAGCAGCTCAGGATGAACTTAATACACGTTTTATTTAAATTAAGCCTTTATGGTAGTTTCTGCAAACAAGGAAGCCCGTAAAGATTACAGAAGAGCAGGCATTGAGGTGTTTCCATGTGCCGTGGTCAAAACTAAGTCTCGAAAGAGGAAAATGATTTGGCCTATTTCATTTCCCCTCACCTCTGCTTCTAGCTTT
Source organism: Galeopterus variegatus (assembly GCF_000696425.1). NCBI lineage: Eukaryota > Metazoa > Chordata > Mammalia > Dermoptera > Cynocephalidae > Galeopterus > Galeopterus variegatus. Next base: position 183,380 of record NW_007727476.1, on the reverse strand, counting down.
CATTTTTCTAAACCATTATTTTCTGATTCAGATGCCTAATAAGAACTTTCAGGTCAATATGATGAAAGACACTTTGTAAAATGAAGAACTAGCATTTTGCCAAATTAAAGTTTGGGCCTTTGCAATGAATGAGCCATTTTCTATACAGAAATCCATGGCTATGACCCAGGGGCAACGCAGAGGTTTATTATTTATTTATTTACTTATTTATTTACATATTTATTTATTTTCTATTTATCTATTTATCTATCTATTATTTTTTTTTTATGGTTCTTTCTAATGAAACTTTCTCTCCCTTTCTCTCTTTTTTCCCTGCCAGTTGTCTTTGTGTCTCAGAATTGAATGCAACCCATCGGACTTCACTGCTGGTGCCCTGCCTTTTCTGCAGTGCACAACAATAACTACCACACAAAGTGTGCTCCGTAGAGCCACAATTACGTGAGGCTGGCATTCGCTTGGAATGTTGGTACAGTACATGTCATCGTGTTTAGATCCCTGGCCCCCTCTTCTATCTTGGCTTTGAAAAACCTTGTTCAACCATTACAAGAGAGAACAAAATACCCAGCCAAATGGGGGAAAAAGTGCAGAGAAAGTCTGTTTACCCAAGGCTCATGGACCAGCAGCCACAACAGCCTGACCAACTCTGTGGTTCAATTTTTCTTAAAGAAACCTCATGATGCTCGTTGGGAACAATGGAGGAAGTATATGCTGGTAGCTTCCCCTTCCTTTTTATTAGTCATTCAAAGAGAACCATTGAATTTTAAAAGGACAAGCACAGATGGAAGAATCATCTTTTCCCATGTATTATTGATGGGTGACAATAACACAGATAGAAAAATGAATCTGCTTCATCAACAAAAGCAAATAACGTAGATTTGTGGAATTGGATTCTCACTATGGTATACTAGGGGTAAGGTCAGGTTTTTGTGCAGGTCTTCTAGAAGTCCAATTATTTTAGGATTTTGCAATTAAAGGGCCTTGCTAATTAGTAAAGGCTGTTACTGTATTCATCACTTTACAACTGTATCAAGAGTCAATTTGTATTTGACCTCAGTGTTACCAGTCTCAGACCAAAGTATGTTTTATTTTAATTCAAGCCACTTCCATAGTTCTAATTACATTTTAATTAGATAATATATAACCTCTAATTTATGAACTTGATTTGTTATGGTCCTGTTTGGCCCACACTGTACTAACATGAACACCTAGTTCGAAATTCTCTGTAAATCCTATGTTATTTACAGTTTAATGCTTTTTGTTCCTCAAATTACTTCTTAATTTACCATTCCTGTTTGAAATATTAGAACATCTTTTGAAGAGTGTGAAGAAGGTCACCTTTTCTTCTGATGATTAAATTTACATCATGAAGGTCTATTTGAATTTCTTCCTTTAGCCCCATATATTGTTCCCTGAGTTCATGAACCATGCGCTAAGCAGATGCTAAATGAGGCTCATCCTAGCTACTGGGATTTGCTAGCAGATATAAATAGTAGTGCTCATTTTAATAAAATGAGGTATCTTGGGAAAATCAAGAAATAAATTGGCATTAGTTTCACATTATGTCAGTATTTCTTTAATTGTCTCCGTAATACAGGTGGGAATAGATAAGTTTCACTTTCCATGTGGGAAACTAAACATAGCTCGGTTAAGTGTTATTAAAAAAAAAAAAAATCATGCTCCGTCTTGCACCTGCTAAAATCAGGGCTAGCAAAAATCTAGAATAAGTGCCCCAAGATGTGTATGCATCTAGAGAATTATTGGTCCATTATTACTCAAAAGAAATTTGTATTTCATAGCACTTCTGGATACGAGATTATAATAAGACTGCAAAACTGTAGAGTTGGACTAGTGGGTGCTTAATTCTTTGCTCTCATTTATCTTGAAGTCAAGTTTCCTGTAGTGGATCAAGTAGCCCAACTACCTATTTGCTACCTAAATATTTACTTGCCTTCAAAAATCCATTTTAGGGTTCAACTTAGGCAAAACAAGTTTCAAGGTTTAGGTCTAAATTGCATCTTTGTTTTACTGATCTTCAAAAGAATACTCTTGTTTAGAATTAGTTTTCTGTATGTAGAACCACTGAAATTTTTAATCTGAATTTGGAACCAAAAAAGTAGTGATTCCTAAACTGTGCTCCCACAGAACATTGTAT
>NW_007727476.1:178290-179412 GCF_000696425.1 Galeopterus variegatus | reverse complement strand
CCGAACCCTCGGCGGGAGCGCCGCCGTGCTCCCAAGCGGAGCACTGTAGCAGTGCGCCACCAGGCTGGCCCCATACCTTTCCATTTTAAAAGTGAGTTGAATTTATAATTATATATCTGCAACTGTCTATTGGCTTTGGCTGTACTTTAAATTTCACATGGCTGCAATAGAACTCATCATCTCCTGACCACACTATTTGAAAAATGCCTAGTCCTGTGTTTTTTCAGTGAACTAGTGACCAAAGTTGGAATCCTTAATCAATTCTCCCTCTCTCTCTCTCTCTCCCCACCCCTCCACTGTCCTAAATCAGTATAAAGCCCCCTATATCCTACTGTAGAAATTTGCATGGAACTAGAAATTAAGCTGGAAATATATCTAAATAGTGTCTATTCTTTGTTCTCACTGCTTCTGCCTTAGCTTGGTCTTTTTAAAATCATGCTTGGACAATAACTTCCTAAATTATTTTCTTGCCAATAGTTTCTTTCTCCTCCAGTGCCACAGCAAAACCACAGTGCTGGGTGGGGAATAAACACATTTGAGTGGGTGGTTTGGGAGTAGGTGGCAAGCAGATTCAATTGGCATGAGACCTAAAGCTGTAGGGAATGTCACATTTGTGTGGTTGTTCAGCGGTGAAAGGTAAAGTCTGATCACAGATTTGATAATTTTGGCCTTTCACTAAATCTTTTGTATGACCCATAGGGGCACGAATAACAAAGGCTGCTCAAATCACTCACAATGGTGAGCTGGTTTTGTAAGCAAGGAGTCCTAGTCTGCATAGAGGAAAATGATGGGTACACATTGGGGCTACTGCTCCTCTTCTGACAGCCTCTCCTTCCACCAGAGAGTACAGTGGATGCTCAGATCGCTCATGTATGTTATTCTGAAGAATTTATTAAGACTGTTTGCTGGTGGGTCACCAGTTTGTATACATATACCTCCTTTGAAACAGGTTGCCCCCTTTCAATCTTCTACATCTTGCATTTACTTTTTTATTAGCGTAAATTATTTCCTAAGTTATATTAACATTTATTAATAATAATATTTATATTAATCATTAATAATTATTACTAATAGCGATAACTCTATTCAGTAGTATTTTAATCATAATTGTATTTTCTACTT
>NW_007727476.1:173903-177871 GCF_000696425.1 Galeopterus variegatus | reverse complement strand
TTATTACTAATAGCGATAACTCTATTCAGTAGTATTTTAATCATAATTGTATTTTCTACTTACTTATAGACTAGTGCTTATTGCCTTTTGGGCAGGTCAAATTTGAAAAATTATCTTTTCTAGATCAGATTATTACTAATAGCGATAACTCTATTCAGTAGTATTTTAATCATAATTGTATTTTCTACTTGCTTATAGACTAGTGCTTATTGCCTTTTGGGCAGGTCAAATTTGAAAAATTATCTTTTCTAGATCATCCTGAAATGTTTTAGTAAACAGGCCACACAGTTTCCTATGACATTTAGAAACTTAACTTGCGTTTCATTCATATGTGAAATCTAAAAATGTTGATCTTGTAGAAGTAAAGTAGAATAGTGGTTACCAAAGGCTGGGAAGGGGAGAGGGTGGAGGATGGGGACAGGTTGGTCAATGGGTGCAAAGTTACAGTTAAATAGGACAAATTAGTTCTGTTGTTCTAATAACATAAGGTAACTATAGCTAATAATAATGTATTGTGCACTTCAAGGTAGCTAGAAGAGAGTATTTTGAATGTTATCACTACAAAGAAATGGTAAATGTTTAAAGTGATGGATATGTTAATTACCCTGATTTGATAATTATGCAATGTATACATGTATTGAACCATCACACTGTACCCCATAAATATGTACAATTATTATGTGTCAATTATAAATAAAATAAAACTTAATATAAAATAAAGAAATTAAAACATAAATTGTTCAAGCCAGACACAAAAGCATACCTAATGTATGATTCTATATATGTAAGTATAAAAACAGACCAAACTAATCTACGACGTTATGTAGGAACGGTGGTCATATATGTGGGTGATAGTGACTGGAAAGGGGCATAAAGTGGGAGACAGGGCTTCAGTGGTGCTATAATGTTCCTCTTTCTCAATGTGGGTGCATGAGTGGTTTCTGATTGTAAAAACCCACCAAGCTGTGTGTTTCTATGTGCACTTCACTGCACAACATTATGCCCTAATAAAAAGTAAAGTAAAAAAGGTAATTTGTTCAAATCCTTGTCTATACATGATTTACATAAAAATTACTATACATACTAAATGTATGGAAATTTAGCAATTGTAATTTTATAAAATCATGTTTTACTTATATGAGGGTACTTCAAAAAATTCATGGAAAAATAGAATTAAAAGATAATATGAATCTTTCCATAAACTTATTGAAGACCCCTCACATTCTAAAAGTTTCTTGATTCATCACTCTATCATTTGTACTAAGAAATATTAGCTTGATTAATGTTTTTTTGTTTTGTTTTCATTTTCACTCTATTGTGTTCCAAAGAGGATATTAAGAAACCAAGAAAAAGTCCTTTCATTCTGGTGGCAAGAATGTCAATCATAAACACAGCAGCTACCATTTTTTGAATGTCTGTTATATGTCACAAGCATTGCATGTGTTGTCTCTAATAATTTCCAGCATCTTGTTAGATGAGTTTTGTTATGCTTTTTGTAGAAGGGGTAATTGAAGCTCAGAGACCTTAACTGATTTGTCCAATGCCGCACAGATTTTTAAATCAGGTTTATTTTATTCCAGATCGGTTCCTTCTGCACCAACCCACACTGCCCATGGGTCTGTTTTTTGGGACAATGCTAGTTTACCTGCTGATCACCCAACACTACAGTCTGGAGTCTGGGAGCTCATTTGCTTTTATTTCCATTTCTTAGCGAATCCTTAGGCTGTGAACTTCTTTCTAACCTTATCTTCCTAAGTCAATATTCCTCCTACTTATAAGGAGCTTAAAGCACCATGATAATGTGTTGGTGTTTCAATTTCAGCATTTGCTTTTTAAAAATAAAAATATGAATCAATGATCTAGATATCCTAAAGCTGATTTTTTTCCATCAAGTACAGTAAATAAAGTAATGAGACATGAATTAGGGGTGGTGAATAATACAGTTTTATCTGTTAAGTTATAAGACAAAACACTTTTGGGTTAAGACACAAAACAGAAGGCATAGATTCTATTTGACTATAATTTGGAACCCTCCATAAGACTTTTAAACCCTCCACGAAGGAAAGGAGAGGATATTTTATGTGCCTCCTCACAAGAGGAGGAGGAAGTAAAGCTACCTGTATTAGATTTTTAAGGGGAAAATATGTACATAGAGAGAAGTCATTAAGATGGCAGAATAAACAGTCCCTGGCATCACTCTCTCCCACAACTGATCAATTTGCAGTTATTAAAAAGCAAAAACTGGCAACCTGGGACCACTGGAGCTTAGGGTAGGAGAAGAGACCCACAGAGATCATGAAGGTGGGAGAAGCAGTGATGAGAGAACGTTTCAAGCCCTGGCTGCTTCAGGGCTGGCCCAGTGAGCACACAGAGCAGGAGCCAGCAAAAGCAGCAGCTAGGCCTTTTGTGTGAAGTTGCTTGGAGTCTACAGGAGAGAAGAGGACCTCAGAATACACCATATCAGCCCCCAGGCCAGCGAGACCACTGACAGGCTTCCCATGGACCCACATAGGAGTGTGGAGCTGTAGCTGATTGAAGGTAGGAGCCACCCAGAGGCTGGTGAATCAAGTCAAGAGACCCATTTATAGCCATCCCCATGGGAAGCATTTGGAATGCAGTGGAGTCTGGCCCACCAGGGAAATATTGGGGCACACCATGGGCAGCTGACTGCCTTCCAATTGGCACAGGCGCACTCAGTGGAGACTGATCAGAGAGATAGACAGCAGGGCGTGCAGTCTGCTGCAAAGACTCAGTCTGGTGCTTCCACCCAGCCCAAGTGTTTCTGACCTCAGAAGATCTACAAGTGATTAAAGGGCCAACAATAAAATCTGAGCCACACAAAAGCCTTCCCCAGAGAATCAGCAGCAAAGCAGCATTTTAGCTCCACAGCAGGGCTCAAGCACTGGTCCCCACAGGAAGTTCTCCCAATTTTGGAATTAACCAAAGGACAGCAAATTAGTTCCAGTGCAGAGTTTAAGTGGTGGTAGTAGATAATAACCCAACCCAGAACTAAAAAAAAAGAAAAAGAAAAAGAAATTCACAGATCAGAGACAAAGCTCTAATTTTAACCAGCAAAGGTCTAACACCACCAAAGAGCACCTATAAAACCTAGAAGAGATAGCAATCTCCTCAAATGCTTAGGCATCAATGTAAGGACACAAATATTGAGAACGAACAGAGAAATATAATGCCATCAAAGGAAACATACCAAGCACCAGCAATGTACACAGAGGAACAGTTAATTTATGAAATGTTTGACAGAGAATTCAGAACAACCCTCTTAAAGATGTTCCAGGAATCACAAGAAAATACAGATAGAAAATTAAATGATTTCTGGAAAGCAATCTAGGAGCAGAATGAGAAACTTGACAAAGGAATTAAATTTTTAAAAAATAGAAATTCTAGAGATAAAGAATACATTATTTGAACTGAAAAACTCAATAGTAAGATCCAATAGGAGACTTAATCAAACTGAAGAAAGAATCAGTGAGCTTGAAGATAAAAAAAATATGAAATTATCAAATCAGAGGAGCAAAAAGAAAAAAGTAAAGAATAATATACGTATATATTATATATATGAGAGAGATACTGTGTGTACTTACTGAAGGAGAGAACAGAACTGTGGTGACTAGAGGTGGGAAGGGGAAGGAAGAGGAGGGTTAGGCAGAAATCGTTTAAGGAACACAAGGAATGACTATGTTTTATAATGATGAACATGCTAATTATACTGATTTGATCATCATACATTGTACACAGGTATAGATATTCAACTCTGTACCCCACAAATATGTATGATCAATTATGTTCAATAAAAAAATTTTTTTAAAGAATCAGAATAAATGAAACAGAAATACAGCAAATACTAGACTCCCTCAAGTTAAATAACCTTCACATAATTGGCATACCGTAAAGAGAAGAAGAAGGAAGAGATGTAGAAAGCATACTCGAGGATGAAAGGGCTGAAAATT
>NW_007727476.1:172821-173457 GCF_000696425.1 Galeopterus variegatus | reverse complement strand
AAAAAATTTTTTTAAAGAATCAGAATAAATGAAACAGAAATACAGCAAATACTAGACTCCCTCAAGTTAAATAACCTTCACATAATTGGCATACCATAAAGAGAAGAAGAAGGAAGAGATGTAGAAAGCATACTCGAGGATGAAAGGGCTGAAAATTTCCCAGGTATGGAGAAAGAAGATGGCATCCCAGTACAGGAAGCTCAGAGGTCACCAATCAAATTCAATCCATGGAGGAAATCCCCAAGGCATGTCATAATCAAATTATCAAAAACCAAAAACAAAAAAAGGATACTGAATGCAGCAAGAGAAAAGAAACACATAACATTCAACCAAGCCCCATTATGTCTCTCAGTGGATTTCTCAGTAGAAACCCTATGGGCCAGAAAAGAATAGGATGATATCTTCAGAGTGCTGAAGAAAAAAGACTGTCAGCCAAGAAATTCTCTATCCAGGAAAACTAACCTTCAAATATTAAGGAGAAAGAAAGTCTTTCCCAGACAAGCAAAAGCTAAGAGAATTCACCAACACTAGACCAGCCTTACAAGAAATGCTAAAGGGAGTTCTTCAATTTGAAAGAAGTTGATGCTAAGGAGCAGCAAGGAAGGTACATAACTCATTAGTAGAGTAAGTTCACAG
>NW_007727476.1:152293-172673 GCF_000696425.1 Galeopterus variegatus | reverse complement strand
ACAAGCAAAAGCTAAGAGAATTCACCAACACTAGACCAGCCTTACAAGAAATGCTAAAGGGAGTTCTTCAATTTGAAAGAAGTTGATGCTAAGGAGCAGCAAGGAAGGTACATAACTCATTAGTAGAGTAAGTTCACAGACAACCTCAGAATACTCCAATATCATAAGGTGGAGTGAATAAACCACTTACATCTTTAGAATGAAGACTAAAGGACAAACCTAACAAGACAACAACAAATATAACTATGTAAGAGAAGGACAATATTAGATGATTTAACTTGAAACAACAGAATGTCAAGGTGGGGGCAGGGATGGAGGGGCAATGATGCCAAAATGCAGAATGGGATTTGGTTCTTTCTTTTTTCTTAGTTATCAAAGTTAAGTTGTTATTAGCATAAAATAATTTGCTATAACATGTTTTTTTGTAAGCCTCATGGTAACTGTAGCACAAAAACTTATGATACATAGTAAAATAAATTAGCAAGAAATCAAAAGACACAGCTAGAGAAAACCACTCAATCACAAAAGAAGACAGTAAGATCAGAAAAAAGAATAAAGGATCAACAGTACAACCAGGAAAAAAATGACAAAATGTCAGTAACAAGTCCCTATCTACCATTAATAACTCTAAAAATAAATGATTAAATGCCCCAATTAAAAGACACAGAGTGGCTCAATGGATTATAAAATAAGAACTAACAATGTGCTGCCTACAAGAAACTCACTTCATTTATAAAGACACACACCAACTGAAAGTGAAGGGATGGAAAAAGATATTTCATTCAATGGAAACCAAAAAAGAACAGGAGTAGCTATTCTTATGTCAGATAAAATAGAATTCAAGACAAGAAATGTAAAAAAGAAAAAAAGGATAAGGAAGGCCATTATATAATGATAAAGGGATAAATTCAACAAAAGTGTATAACAATTCTAAATATACATTCACTCAATCATAGAGCACCCAGTTATATAAAGCTATTACTATTAAATCTATCATGAGGAATAGACTCCAACACAATAAAAGCTGGGGACTTTAATACCCCACTTTCAACAAAGGACAGATCATCCAGACAGAAAATTAACCAGAAAACATCAGAATTAATCTCTACTCTAGGCTGATTGGATCTAATGGACATATTTAGAATATTTCACCCAATAGCTACAAAATACACATTCTTTTCAACAGCACATGGAACATTCTCTAAAATATACCATATCTTAGGTCACAAAACAATCTTCAACAAATTTTTAAAAATCAAAATCATATCAACTACCTTATCTGACCACAATGGAATAAAACTGGAAATCAACAAAAGGTACACTAGAAACCATACAAATACATGGCAATTAAACAGCATGCTCCTAAACAACAAATGGGTCAAAGAAGAAACCAAAAAGGAAATTAAAACATTCCTGGAGACAAATGAAAATGAAAACACAACATGCCAGAACCTATGGGATACAGTAAAAGCAGTACTAAGATGGAAGTTTATAGCAGTAAATGCCTACGTCAAAAAAGAAAGACTTCAAATGAACATCTTAACATTACACTTCAAGGAAATAGAAAACCAAGAGTAAACCAAAATCAAAATCAGTAGAAGGAGAGAAATAACAAAGATCAGAGCAGAAATAAATGAATTAGAAATTTTTTAAAAAATACAAAAGATTAATGAAACAAAGAGTTGGTTTTTTGAAAAGATAAACAAAATCGATAAACCTTTAGCTAGACTAATGAAGAAAAAGAGAGAAGACTCTAATAAATAAAATCAGAAATGAAAAAGGAGACATTACAACTGATACCACAAAAATACAAAGGATCAAAAGAGACCACTATAAGCAAATATATGAGAACAAATTGGAAAACCTAGATGAAATGGGTAAATTCCTGTACATATACAACTTACCAAGGTTGAATCATGAAGAACTAGAAAACCTAAGCAGACTAATAATGAGTAATGATATTGAAGCGGTAATAATAAGTCTCCCAACAAAGAAAACCCCAGGGAAGGATAACTTTACTAATGAATTCTACCAAACATTTAAAGAAGAACTAATACCAGTACTTTGCAAACTCTTCCAAAATAATTGAAGAGGAAGGAATACTTCCAAACTCATTCTAGAAGGCCAACATCAACCTTTTACCAAAACCAGAAAAAGATACAACCAAGAGGGGAAAAAAACTAAAATGCTACAGACCAATATCCCTAGTGAACACAGATGCAAAGATCCCCAACAAAATACTAGCAAACATAATCCAGTAACACATTAAAAAGATCATTCACCATGATCAAGTTGGATTCATCCCAGGGATGCAAGGATAGTTCAACATTCACAAATCAATAAACATGATACATCACATCAACAGAATGAAGGAAAAAATATATGATCATTTCAACAGATGCAGAAAAAGCATTTGATAAAATCCAACACTTCTTCATGAAAAACATTTGACAAATGAGGTATAGAAGGATTGCACCTCAACACAATAAAGGCCAACAAACTCACAGTTAATATCATACTGAATAGACAAAAATTGGAGGTTTTTCCTCTAAGATCTGGAATAAGACAAGGATGCCCACTTTCTCCAGTCTTATTAAAAATAGTACTGGAAGTTCTAGCCAGTGAAATAAAGCAAGAGAAAGCAAAAAGACATATGAATCAGAAGGGAGGAAGTCAAACTATCCCTATTTGAAGATGATGTAATCATATATGTAGAAAACCATAAAGACATCATCAAAAAATTATTAGAAACCATAAATGAATTCAGTATAGTGGCAGGATACAAAACCAACACAAAAATATCAATAGCCTTCCTATACACAAACAATGAAATAGCTGAAGAGGAAATCAAGAAAGTAATCCCATTCACAATAGCTACCCCAAAAATGAAATACCTAGAAGTAAATTTAAACAAGGAGGTGAAAGACCTTTACAATGAAAACTATAAAACCTTGGTGAAAAACACTGAAGAGGATACAAGTAAAAGGAAATATATCCCATGTTCATAGGTCAGAAGAAGTAACATCATCAAAATGTCCATATTACCCAAAGCAATCTATACATTCAACACAATCCCTATCACAATACCAAGGACATTCCTAAAAGAAGTAGAAAATATGATCTTAAAATGTGTATGGAACCACAAAAGACCTCATGTAACCTTGAATAAAAAGAATAAAGTTGGAGGCATCACACTTCCTGAGTTCAAAATAACCTGTAAAGCTATAGTAACCAAAACAGCATGGTACTGGCATAAAAACAGATAAATAGACCATAGAACAGAATAGATAGCCACAAAACAAACTCATGCACTTACAGCCAACTGATTTTCCACAAAGGTGTCAAGAATACACAGTGGAGAAATGACAGCTTTGTCAATAAATGTTCTTGGGAAAATTGGATATCCACATGCAGAAGATTGAAACTAGACCCTTATCACTCACCATGCACAAAAATCAACTCAAAATGGATTAAAGACCTAAATTTAAGATCCAAAACTATGAAATTACCAGAAGAAGACATAGAGGAAATGCTACATGAAATGGGAGTGCACAGTGCTTTTTTTGTAGGAGACCATAAAGGCTCAGGCAACTAAAGCAAAAATATACAAATTGGACTGCATCAAACTAAAAAGCTTCTGCACATCAAGGGACACTGTCGACAAAGTGAAGAGACAACTTACAGAATGGGAGAAGGTGTTTGCCAACTACACATCAGACAAGGGGCTAATACCTAGAATATATAAGGAACTCAAATATCTCAACAGTATTAAAACAAGTAGCCCAATTTAAAAATGGACAAAGGCTTGAACAGACATTTCTCTAAAGATGACATACAAATGGCCAACAAGCACATGAAAAAATGCTCAAAATCATTAATCATCAGGGAAATGCAAATTAAAATCACAATGGGATATCATCTCATCCCAGTTAGACTGGCTATTATCAACAAGACAGAAAATAACAAATGCTGACAAAGATGAAGAGAAAAGGAAACACTCCTACATTGTTGGTGGGAATGTAAATTTGTATGGCCATAATTTGTGGAAAACAGTTTGGACATTCCTCAGAGAACTAAAAAGAGATCTACCTTACTATCCATCTATCCCACTACTGGATATATATACCCAAAGGAAATGAAATCAATGTATCAGAAAAACACCTGCACTCCCATGTTCATCACAGCACTATTCACAATAGCTAAGAGATGGAATCAACCTAAATGCCCATCAACGGATGAATGGATAAAAAAAACTGTGGTAGTATACAAAATGGAATACTGTTAAGCTATAAAAAGAAATCGTATCTTATAATTTGCAGCAACATGGATGGAACTGGAAACCATCATGTTAAGTGAAGTAAGTCAGGCACAGAAAGTCAAATACTGCATGGTCTCAGTCATATGTGCAATCTGAAAAAATAAATAAATAAATAAAAGGTGGTTCTTACAGAAGTAAGAATAGAATAGAAGTAGAATAATGGTTACCAGAGCTGGGAGGGGAGGGGGTGTGGGGGAGGGGAAATTGTAGACTCTCAGGTACAAAAAACTATGCTATATACCCTAAGTGAATCATTGTGCAGTATAGGCATGTATTGAAATGACACATTGTACCCCACAAAAATAAATATAAATAAAATTTTTAAAAAATTCTGGTAAATACAAAAAAAATACATAAAGACCAAAATTAGGCAGATATGATTGCTTTACTACCCTAAGTGAATCATTGTGCAGTATAGGCATGTATTGAAATGACACATTGTACCCCACAAAAATAAATATAAATAAATTTTTTTTTAAATTCTGGTAAATACAAAAAAAATACATAAAGACCAAAATTAGGCAGATATGATTGCTTTATGAACAAACTTCTCTCCCCTCTCCTCTTTGTCCCCCTTAACTCTTCTCCATCTAAGTCACACTACTACTCAAGCTCCAATCATGCATGTCTACAGAGGGAGTTTCTGGACTAATGTTAAGAATGACATGGACTAATTTAGTTCTTAATCAAAAATGTACTGAGTGCCTGCCATATACCAAATGTGCTATGTAATGAATACTGAGACAATGGTCCTGTCTTGTCAATGATGGGTTTGGGGTCTAGTACCCTTGAAACCACCTCAGAGCTGGCCTGAATCTATAGACTACTTCCAGAACCACTGGTTTTACTTGAATCAAGCCATCTGAGACTGAGCCTGTCTCAACTAACCCCATCCCCGCCTATTTAACAAGTCACTTTCTTTCTGTGACAAACACCATTTGCCATTCATTTAAAATCCACTCCATGATCAAGTTCATAATTTCCTTTTCTTTGTCCCATTTGTGCATATGCTGTATTCATAGTACTCTCAAGTTGTATCCTAGGATGGTCTGTGTGCACATGTCATCTCCCCAACTCTTTGAAGGCAGGGACCTGTGAATTTTAGTTTGTGCCTGCTTAGAATGCCTTGTTCAGAGTTAGTTTACACAGCCAATTTAGGAGAAGAAGTATTGCTATCAACTGACTAATTGACTGAATGACTCTGAGACCACCTATCCCATATTACAAGCCAGGCTGGCTAATCCAGAAGTGTTTCCCTGGGATGAGGCCACCTGCAGTGAAACAACAGGGCACTGCTCAATGGGGTGTTTGCCTTGTGGTGTTTGATGTGTGATCAGATGCTGAGAGTTTGCCAGGAGTGATTGATCATGAGCACTGGGTTTACTTTGTTACAGTGAGTTCAGCAAGAAAAAGTTGCTAGATAGCATTAAATAAAAATACAGTCTTTGGCACCTCACAGAATCTGGCCTGATATCAAAAATTCCTGTGTTCTCTAACAAAGTAGAGCAGAATCTTTCCTAGAACCATAGGGAAATGTGTAGCATTCTTATGAGCAAAACTGTTCAGTGCTATTCCATTCTTACCCCTTCTTTCCTAGAAAGGTGTCCAGTTATTCTAGAGGTTAGTGGGAAAGGCTTATAGAGGATTACACTACAGGATAGACTAATTTTCCATTGTTCTAAAACACAACTTTTCCCCAAGCAAAGCAAATAATAAGCAGTAGTGGGACTGGAGATCCCAATGTATGGGATGGATTCCTCAAAGCAGAGCCCTCAAGGCTACTGCAAACACGAACTCTCCACATTCACTCATGAGATGCCTTCCTGAGTAGCCACTAGATGCTTGAGCACCCCAAACCCTCACTGAATTTCAGCCCATACCTCCCAAAGGCAGTTAGACTCCTGCCAAACTGGTCTTTGTACCTCCAATAATTTCCGCCCCAATGGGAAAATAAAGTTCTGGGACTGAACTAAACTGTGACCCTGGAAGAGGCAGGATACCTAGATGTGTCAACACAACACAGTGGCTAAAAGTCAGATTGCCTCATTTTGTTCTGGGCACACTGTCTGGGTTTGTTCAAATTCCAGCTCCACCACTCACTACACAATTGCACCGGGGGGTGACTTGCTTAACTTCAGTTTTCTCCACTGTAAAACTGTCGTAACAACCCTCACTGAGCTATTTTGAAGAGTACATTAGACAACCTGTGTGAAATGTTGAGCATAGCATGTGGCACACTTGAGCACTCAGTCAATTATGTGTCCCACTCCACTGGGTCTCAGACTCAAAATATGTAGTGGGTGCCATCCCCTGCCAAGGTGGGGCAGGCTTCCCACCCTTGTTAGTGCCTGGATTCTGACTCTCAGGGTTCCTCTGGAAGATCTCCAAGTCTTGTAGAGAATCTTCATCTCCTGACCCTAACTAAATCCCAAACTGGAAGGGGAATCTTTTAACTTCCAAATATTTAAGCATCGAAAGGCTGGCTTGGGGATGTGTTTTTTTAAAATAATTCTCAGGGAACAGTCTTCATACTGGCCTGTCCCAAAGTATGTTCTGCCCAATACTGGCTCTTCAAGGTGCTTATCAAGAAAGGCCTCCTGTGATCAAAAACAATTTTAAAGTACTACCTACTGTCCCTCTCCTTGTAGATTCTCATACACGCCAACATATGAAAGCCTCGAAAAGATCATGCAGGAGAGAAACCTATTTGACTTCATCTCACATAGCATTTCTGCTATTTATTTTACCACAGACAGTTTGTCAAAATCTTACTTGTGTTCTTAGGAAAACACGTTGGAAACAGAGGAACTCAGCAAGTGCAACAATAAATGATGCTATTGGAAACACCTGGCCTTCCATTTTGCCAAATTTTCAGAAAACTTTTAAAAATTTGTTCTCTGGTTCATATTGGGCACAATTAAGTTCTCCTTTTGCAAAATGATCTACCTGGCTGAATACCTGAGGTCTTGCTGACTCTGGCCCAGTTACAAGGTTCATGTAGACATAGATGACCTGTTCATTTGTGAAAAACTTCATGTTGTTATTAAGAACATGAAGAACAAATACCTAGAGTTTGATTTTGACTTTTTTCAGGAAAAGGGTGTCTTCTTTAGAAAACTATCATTAAATTCCATTCTACACCAATATGTTCTCCCCTCTCCCACTCTTTTTGTGTAATAATCTATTATAGAATCTGTTCCCACAGCTTTGGGGCAGGGGGGAAGCCTGCAATGCCCTAGCCCCCCTTTCCTTTTCGCCTCTAGTGCTCCAGAACAGCTGGTAGGGTTTATTGCTCTTCGCCGACATTGGCTCTGTTCTATACATGAAATAAGATTGATTATTCTCATTCTAAAACATGAAGATCCAGCATGTGCCTTTGTCCTGTGTCCCCCGAGAATGAATTGGCATCGGCAGCACTCAGTAAAGAGGCAACAGCTTTTGGGCCATCAGCAGTGACAGTGACAATATGGAGCAGGCATGTGGAGGCTGCTCCAGCATCCCTATTCCTGTCAACCTCTACCTCAAGCTCAATACCCACCGGGGCAGGCTGCTGCCTCACCAGAAAATGCCATGGACAGAGTGCCCACGTCCAAACCTCCCGCAGGGCCTGCTTTGCAAGACTAGGCAAGGGGGAAACAGCAGCCACAGCTGACATGGCCTTTCACTCAAAGGCACCTTCAGATGCAACTCTGAGGCTACACAGATGTGGAGCCGCATGTGCTCGTGTGTGTGTGTGTGTGTGTGTGTGTGTGTGTGTGTGTGTGTGTGTGTGTGTGCATGAGTAACAGTGAGCACATACACATAATCCTAAGGAGAGGGACACCAATCAAAAACTGCCCCATGTTTCTTAGCTTTCTTTCCTCTTGGGAGTCAGCCTGGGTGACTCCAAAGACAGGTTGCACAAAACTGGCACATGAGGAGACTCTCACCAGACTCATTTTTTGCATTCCGGTTTGGCTGAAATAAAACCTCAGAGCCCCCACAGTATTGAACCACCATTCCAGACCCAGCCAAGGTTTGGAACATAAAGCGAGCTGAACGAAGCAGCGTGTGGGCAACCCAGCGAAAGTAATTGTTCTTCCCAGCAGCACGGCAGCTTCTCTGCTTAGCATCTGAACAAGTTAATTTGGAAACGGCCTTCTGGAAAGAAATGGCACTTCTCTCAGTGTCCCGTGGATTCATGGGGAGAGATGCTCTTTCACCAGGTAGAGGCAGTAAATTGTGTTTGAAATCCATTTCTATTGAAGGGGGAGAAAATCCTTCTTTTTGCCTGCTAGCAACGTCTCACATCAGTTGGCCAGCTTCCGAGGTTGCTCTTTGCTCACATCAGTGTCTGGCAACTAGGGGAAGAATTTTACCAATCAAAAAAGAAGCAATTTAATTAAATACAGAGTCACATAACGAAGTTTGTCCTTTGCCAATCCTAGGTTTCAAGGAACTGATCTCAGCGGCATCTAAATCGGCTAAATTGATCCTGCTCCATAGAAAGGATGCTTCATCTAGATCCAATCAATGGCAGATTGAGGTGTGATGTGAGACGAGGGGAAAGAATCAGGCAGACCACTATTTCAGGGATAGGAGTCAGGCTTCAGGGAGCAAAATTGCCTCCATTTCATGCTGGCTTTATTACCCCTACACACCAAGGCTTTTGAATCATATGCTCCAGGACAGCCCTTGCTTCTGAGCAGGACAGATGGAAGTGGGCTCAGAAAGGAAGAGCCAGAGAAATTTGATCTATACACTGTGTCTTTTATTCTGTCCACAGCTTGTAAAGTCTGTATTTTACCCTCCATCACCAATTAATTACACAGCAATAGCAGGAATGATCTACATTTCTCACACTGAACTAGATGTTTTACAAAGTAAGTTTTCATACCACAGACCTAGAAAGTCAATTGACCTTCAAGTATAATTGAGTAGATCTGCCTGGGTGTGCATCCCAGCTTCCAACAATGAGCCTTCTGATTTGGGGCAAGTCACTTTAGCTCTCTGAGCCTCAGTTTTCTCATCTGTAAAACTGGGATAATGAAAGTGCCTACTTCACAGGGTCACAGAGAGAACTGAATGGGATAATCTTCAGAAAAGCACTTCATACAGTGGCTATTATTATCGTCTAGGAAAAGATGCTTAGAGAGGTCAACTTGTCCAAGACCTTGCTGTTAATAAGTCACAGTGTTGAGGAGTCAAAACTAGATTTGCTGAACATCAAAGCCCATGTGTCTTCCAGCACGTCATGGAAAAACCAAAAGCAATAATAATATGTCCTGTGCTATGCACTCTGAGCTAACATCTGTAAAGAAAGACAAGAGAAATGTAATATGTAATTTCTCTTCTAAAAAGCAGTTCAGATAATGAACAGTAATGTTTGGCATTGATTGTAGGCAAACTAAGGGTCTTCAAAAGAGACTCTGTGTTACTCCAGACAGCAGCAATCCTACTCCTATCTCATATGACTCCATGCAACCAGGCTTGAGTCTTAGGAAGATTTCAGTAGGCACTTCTTGCTCTCTGACACCACAGCTATTTGTATATACTTCTAGAATATCACGTCCTAGTTCATAGAAATTGTCTATATATGACTCTCTCTTCCTCTGGGAAACAGCTCCTTGAAAGGAAGCCTTGCGTCCATATCATATTTAAATCCCCTGCACCTGTCAAGTGCCTAAAATTTTCATGGCAAGCTCTGAGCAAACAGATGTTGAATGAATGAATGAGCAAATAAATGAATGTATTCTTTTGCTTCCCATGGAAGAATTGGGTATTGTTTGCATAAGCCCTGTCTAGGCATGGCAGAGTGCCAGTATAAGCAGACACTGTCCTGAAGAAACTTATATAGTATACTAATAATTTCCAAATACTCATTAATATTTTCAGGCTTGCACTGTATTTTGTGTTACTTTTGCAAGCTTTTTTTTTCCTATCCAGATTCTAAGCTCATGGAGAGTGGGAACCATGAGGAATACTCCTTTCTTTACTTTGTACAACACTCTGCACAAGAGTAGGCTGGCATTTTGTCATGTAGGATTGAATGACCAGTTCAGTAGAAGAGTCAAGACAAATGGGCAGGTAACACATGTTTATTAATATACTCCCAAATGTGTAATATTAGATACTGGGATGAAATATGCTCAGAGTTGAGGGAATTTGGAGTAACGGAACCCAGGATACTTAGATAGGAAAAAGATCTTCGGACAAAGACATTAAGGCTTACCATCACGTACATACAATCAGGTTCACCTGTGAGGTGAGGGGGAGGGTTGCAAGTATATGTCAGAGATAACAATAGGTCTGCAAGGTCTGAATGGGACATATGGAAACAACAGAAGGTGGAGTCTCAAACTCATATAACTCAGCTAACTAATGGACTATCTCCTTCCTGTTTTTCTTTAACAAAAGCCATGAAAAAAAATCACACAGGTTACTCTTTGCCTATTATGTGCCTGGTATTGTATCAAGGGCTGGAAACAGCAGTGATAAAGCCAAGCAAGATCACTGCCCTTTAGGAGCTTATAATCTGCAAAACCACAGTGCATGTAAAGAAACCACGTACCACTGTGGTCAGGAGCTTGGGTCTTGACGCCAGCCTTCCTAGGTTTGAGTCCTAGCTACACAGCCATGACTCTGCAAGTACAATGAATGTCTCTGCACCTCAGTTTCCTCACCTAGACAGTGGAGGAAATAGGATCCATTTCACAGGGTGGGTACTCTGAATATTTAATGAGATATTATACAGGAAGAATTTAGTCAAGTTCCTATTAAATGATAAATACTTAATAAATATTAGCTATTATTGTTATTAAAGAAAGTTGATATCCTTAGCTTTAAGAATGAGACACTCTAATAAACATTTTGTGTATTTTATCTCATTCTACTTGGCTCTAGCAACAACCCAATGAGGCAGGTATTACTATCCCAATTTCACAAACAAGAATACAAAGATTCAGAGAATTTAAAGCAACAGAATTTATAGTCCCATAGTAAATGGAGTCACAATATGAATCCAGGTCTATTTATTCCCAAAAGTCATGCTCTTTCAATTATTCAGTCATTATGTAATAAATTCTTGAATTCAAAGGCATAAACCATTCTCTCCTTTTTTAAAATTCGCACCTGAAATGAGTGGAGATGTTACACTTCATATGTATCCTCTTTTTCTTTTGTGCACTGTCTTCACTTTCTCTTTTCATACTCATTTGATTTAGTTTTATGTTGAGATGGGTAAATATGCTCTTCTCAACCCGCAAATTAATTTCTTAAGGCAAAGTTTCATCCATTGATTATTTTCTTTAAATTGCTCTGTGATGTAAAAATACTCAGAATAGAGTTTGGAACTTATTAATGGCTCAGGAAATTAGCTGTTATTATTAGTAGTAGTACTAGTCTTTACTTTTCCTGACTCTTTAAAATATCTACCTGACAACATTTTCATATTTCTAGTTCTAAAATAAATTCCTCCTTGCTGCTCTACAAACATTTATGCATTTGAAATAAATTGCTGTACTCACCAGTATATACAATCTGTGCATCACATTACGTCTTTGATTTGGCAGGTCTTTCTGACCCTGATAGCTTTATTGGTTGTGCAATCATGGTCTTCTCCAGTTCCAGATCCTCCCAGGTGTATGTGCTGGCTCATTCCAACTTGGCCCAGCTCCAGGTACCCAGGACCTTTGAGCTCAAGTCAATATCACCAAGGTCCCTTTCCAAAGAGAACAAGTTGTGGCAAGAGATTAGGACTTCATTTCCACCAGTAGGTCACACATATATTTAGCCTTATTTCCCTAAATCTGGACTATGAAGTACCTGGGGATTTGCTGGATAATTTTGTGTTCCCCCAAATTGAAGCTTCTTCTGGCAATCCCCTCTACATGTGCTCAGACCACAAACGTCTAGCCCCTGATGTGTACTCTAGTCATCTCTGTAGGCTGGGTCTTACCTTGAGCCCACTGAAGCCCTGATAAATTCCTACCTCTTGCAACTCCTTCAACCTCAAATCCCAGCCACTGACTGGGTTCCTACTTCAACCCAGTGATTTCCCCTGGATGAAATATGCTGCTGCTCACTCATTACTAACCGAAATCTCCTGTTGCATTTCTCCCACCCACTGGAAGAGATTTGACTTTAAAATTTCATTTTAATAACCATTTAGTAAGATGCATCTCTTAGCCTAAGAACTGAACAGCACAAAAAATAAATTAGACATATTCTTGAAGAATTTTCAGAATAATGGGACATACCAACAGTAAATGAAAAAAAAAATATGTTCTAAGTGGAGGTATAAAGAAAAGTAAGCTAGAAACAGAAAGAAATATTTAACAAATTCTCCCTGAGGAGTATGAGCATTCTTGCGTGTGAATGTTTGTGTGTGTGCATGTGTGTGTACCGTAAATGCTTATCAATAACTCTCTCTTACAATTGAATTCTAAGTAATTTTCATGTTTTGAGTTGTGTCTGTGTTCACATGTGTATACATGTCTTTACTGAAGAGTGAGGGAGACTGAGGAGAAAGAGAAAATGATCACTCTCTTGTGAATACTTTGTTCCTTTATTCACCACAACAAAAGTCTTTAAACACAAGGTTTATGTAGATTAAAAAGATGCAAAGCCCTGGGTGTATTGTCTAGAGAAGATTCCTCCCAGTTTCCTTCTGCTTACTCCAATCCATCAAACCATGCATGAATTCATATTCAATGTACTCGATTTGATCTAATATATACTGTTACTTTGTGAACTATGGAGGATATAAGTAGTATGACTTGGCTCTTTGCCCTCAAATAACTGACAATTTAGTTTAGGTGATGGGATACTTTGGAGCCTGATGACATTTTAGTGATTGTCTAGTTCAATCCAGAGAAGTGAAGTGACTTTCTTGAGGTTGCACATCAGGATAAGAGATCACTTCCCTACCTGTTTATTCAATACTCTTCCACTCTGTTACACTTGCTCTTTCTGTTATGTGCTCCTGCCATGCAGATCTCTGTATTGTTCCTTGACTATACCAAGCGCCTTCTCTCCTGGGCTTCTATGATGGCTTTGATTTTCTAAATGACTCTCGTCCCACACACCCACGTGAATCACTCCCATTTCATTGAGATTTCTGCTCAAATATCGCTGACTCAAATGGACCACTGAAGTAGCAGCCATATCCCACACACCCACCTGAATCACTCTTATTTCATTGAGATTTCTGCTCAAATATCGCTGACTCAAATGGACCACTGAAGTAGCAGCCATCTCAACACCATCTGCCCACTTACCCCACTCTATTTTTCTTCATATCACCCATCACTACCTGACATTATATAAACATCTAAGCATATGTTTATTAATTTGCTTTTGTCTATCTTTCCTTCCTAGAGAGTATGTTCCATGAGGGCAGAGACATTGTCTGCCTTGTTCACTAAGTGGCCTTCGATAAATATTTGTCAAATGAAGGCCTGGATGAGTGAATCAATAAACAAATGAGTAGGCATGAGAAGTAAATTTTAAAAGTATAAGTAAAGGATGAGTTAGAAATAAGGAACATTATGAAGGGATACTTTATAACCCTGGCAATTGATTAGATCTGAGAGACAAAGGATGAAGGAAGAGTTAAAGTGGACACCAAGATTTTGAGTGTCAGAATCTGGGAAAATAGTATTGGTAAGAAAGTGAAGAGTTGGGAAGTAGAAATAAGTGCTGGAGAGGAAAATGTTAAAGTTATTAGAGAGACAGTGGTATTGAAATATGGGGCTTGATAAGATTTCGGACTGGGAAAACAACGGGAGAAAAGAGCAAAAGATCAAAGATTAAGCCTTGGGACCTGCCTACCCCTAGAGTTGGGGAAGAAGAGGCAGGGTTTCCTGTGTTCTTCTCTGTAGTTGGTATCTAAGGACTGGGGAATGTACCTGACAGCAGGTGAGTTAGTTGGCGGGCCATGGTTGACAAAGGGAGCCCAGTATAGGTGACACAGAAAGGTTAAAGTGGTGTGGATAACTGAGAGAGGACATGTAAAAGGTTGTGTTGAGCACCCTAGAACAACAAAATAAGAAAAGGGCTTGTTCTAGCCACCGGGATGAATTATGTAGGGCACAGGACAGGGCAGACTGGAGAATCTAAAAGTGAAGGCCAAGTCCAGTCTATTTCTAAGAATGGGCATCATTCATTCATTCCTTTATTAATTTCCCAAATTCTAGGAAGGGGAGAGGCTACTGAAATTCATGAATAAGATAGTTCTCCTAACTTTGCAGATTTCCTAGTCTGTGATAGTAGGAAAACCCGAGAGAGTAACATGAACGAAGAAAAGCAGGGAGGTTGGGGAGTTGAGTGGTTAGAAGAAATAGTGCTAAGGAAATCTGGCTCACGAGTAACTGGTGAAGTGATTAAGTGACAAGATGGTGACAGGAAGTGTGTGGAATCAGCCAGAGATGAGCAGCCCATAGTTGTAATAACAATAATCACAACAAAAATGTGATTTGTCTGCTTACCTTTCTATCTGCCAACATATTCATTCCTTGCAATGTTATATGTGGTTTATAATATTCCCCCATTATTTATGGTAAGAAAACAGAGGCTCAGAAGAGCAAAAGTCTTGCCTTAAGTTTCATGGTCCCCAAGCCAGCTCTAAGTGGAAGGTGAGATATTTCACTGCTGTGTCATGCAGCAAATCCACAAACTCCTCTGCTGAGATCATTTTATTTTCTAAGAAATCATACCCAGACTTCATTGGCCTCTTTCAAGGATATCCCTACAAAATCTTTCCAACAGTTTTGAATTTTTTTCCTGGAATTTTATCCAAAAGAACATGGTGTAATTACCCAATTCTAAAGCTAACATCAGCCTCCTTTGTGCCTACAATCTGAATTTCATCAAATGTATCTCTTGAACTCATTTCCTCTGAGTTAATAATTAAAGTTCCCACCACATAACCTTTATGGGTGTGTTAGTTTGGATTGCCCAATAATTGACCTCCAGGGACAGAGCTTCTGCCAAACAAGGCTCTGAAGTATGTGTCCTCTTCTCTCTAGGAACTAGACCGTCCTTTGGGAAAATTAGCACCACAGTGGCTACTAGAGCTAAGTCAGTCCAGGCCCCTCAATTACAGACCAAACCTAAGATACCAAAGAGTTCAGTGATTTGTTCAAGGTTCCAGAGCTGTTAGAGCATTTTATTAAATCCACATATTATTCATCGTTCATTTTTATTGGCATTTATATGTCCTGTATATAAAGTCATGAAATATAATTGATCAGGGATTATTTCGTTTAATAATCTCTCTCTCTCTCTCTCCTTCTCTCTCTCTCTCTCTCTCTCTTTTGGTGGCTGGCCAGTACAGGGATCAAACGCAGGACCTTGCTGTTTTTAGCACTGTGCTCTAACCAACTGAGCTAACCAGCTAACCCTAACACTCTTATTTTATAAATGAAGAAACAGTGTCTCAGAGAATATAAGTGATAAGTCTGACTTCAAGGGGAGAATCCGTAGAAAGCTGAACTCCAGGTCTCCCGATTCCTTATTTCGATATACCATGGTGCTTCCTTGAGTGTAGTCCATAGACATCTTCGTGTTTTAAAGGAAATCTGCTTCTAAATGTGCATTTACCAAATCATGGTTTCTGGTAGTATCTCAGGAACCTAAAAGTCTCTGCCTAAAGACTTGCTGAGACCTTGCCAATTGTTTCATACAGGTTTGAGTGCTTCATACTGTGACAAGATAACAATTGCTTTTCTTATGACTATCCCTTTAGGGGAAAGCAACCAAAGACCCTTTGTCACTTTCCTTAGACTTCCTTCCCTTTTTCTTATATCAACACCCTCCATTAAACAAGAGCTTCCTTCTCTCTTGAAAACCTGGTCCCTGGGACTCTCTCCTTTGCCAAGAGAAGGCAGTCACAGGTGGCCAACACTTGCTCACTTCTTCTGCCTCCTGATTGCTCTTGTGGCTTCTCCACTTTGGTTTCCACTCAACTTCCTC
This sequence comes from Galeopterus variegatus, assembly GCF_000696425.1. NCBI lineage: Eukaryota > Metazoa > Chordata > Mammalia > Dermoptera > Cynocephalidae > Galeopterus > Galeopterus variegatus. The sequence goes on along the minus strand of NW_007727476.1, from coordinate 156,403 downwards.
ACAGCTTGTCCCACCCGCTCAGTTCACTGCAGGTACTCAAGTATTCCCTCTTTATACTTTCATTGTTCTTATTCTGGATATTCACAGATTTGGGAAGTAATGATGGATTTCAAAAACGAGGAACATTGTATCTGCATTCCCAAATGCAGAAGGCAAGGCATTGAATCCACTTGCCCCATATTTAAGAAATTACAAATCTAGACTAGGGGCCAGCTCTCCAGACTTCCAGACCACTGTCTAGCTGCAGCTACCATTTGTTGAACATTTAACATCTCTTAGACATTGTGCCTAGTGCTTTATTCACATATCTGATTTCATTATTACCACAGTCCTGTAAGGTGATTATTATTATTCCCATTTCGTAGATGAAGGCACTCAGAAATTAAGTGTCTTGCTAAAGGTCACACAACCAGTGGCAGAACCTGTATGTGGATTCAGGGTCAACTGAGCCTATTTGTATTTCAGAAGAACTGACTGGAAGTAAGAACAGAAGAAAAAGTGCAGGTCAAACTGTGCCAAAAGAACAAGGTCTCGGGGTTAATTTGAGAGCCACATGCTAAGCGCTGGTCCAAACAGTTTACATGTGCTAAGTAACATAGTTCCCCAATCAACCCATGACATAGATACTAGCATCAATATCCCCATTGAGGAAGGGAAGTAGAGAGGATCAGTATACTGAACCAAATCACACAGCAAACCCAGGGAGTCTGTTGCCAAGCCTGACTGTTCATCACTAACCAACACTCCTTCTCAAATCTGTTTGTTGGTTAAGAACAATCTTCAAATGCTTAATGGATTTGGACACCCTAGCATCAATATCCCCATTGAGGAAGGGAAATAGAGAGGATCAGTATACTGAACCAAATCACACAGCAAACCCAGGGAGTCTGTTGCCAAGCCTGACTGTTCATCACTAACCAACATTCCTTCTCAAATCTGTTTGTTGGTTAAGAACAATCTTCAAATGCTTAATGGATTTGGACACCGTTTCATAGACAATTAAAGTATATCAAAATATGGTTCTTATTTTTATCCCAAAACTAGAAAGCAGATCTAATTTATTTATTTTCAAATTAATATCTTCTAACGGTTTTTAAAACATTAATAAAATTCAGTGACTAGTGGTGAGAAAGTGTTACAAGATCTCACCAAGTGATGTCAGAGTTCACAGAAACTTGAATTTTACTACAAGTGAACCAATTTAGCATACATGTTGTTTTTACTGATAGGTGCTTCGTGTATCCAAAGAAAAGTAAATTGCATTATGAATAGCCACACATATGCCTATGTATGAAATTCTTCTGGTTACAATTTGACAAATCAGTAGCACAAATAAAAGTGGTAATTACTGGTATTCAACCAATTTAGGTGCATTATAATTTGTATATGTTCAAAATGCAGTGATATTATATACTATGGGGAGATTTTTCCCTAATAGAAAATCCAGGACATTTTCTAAATGCACACTTTAATCTCAGTTATGGACTAAAGAGAAATATCTCATATGACATGAGATTCTATAACTGGTTTTATTCAAAAACGAAATGGCAGACCATACCATATTCTGTGTATAATCTCTATAAATGGTCTATCTGTGATCTTTGTTGTTTTCTTAATATTGGTGGGATAAAACTCAGTCACTCTGATCTCAATTATAAATACAAGGTAAAGACAAAATCCATTTATGCACAAGCCCACTACTCAGCATTACGTCTAATAAACCACAATGAAAGGAAAGTTCAAACAAGGAAGTGCTGCAAACCTCATTCCTAGCCAAGAATTGGTGTTTAGAAGTCTTAAAATGCACATGCCTTAAAAACTGGGTGCCCATTTTCACCACAGTGAAAATAAAGCTTAAGGAGCTTCTGTGTCCCGGACTGCCAGAGAGTAGAGTGAAGTTCAGGGATGCACCAAGTTTTAGAATCCAAAGGGAAAAAAAAATGGAATAATTCCTTCTTACACTCCACTTTTCACCTTCCCAGATGGATTGTGAGAACTGTGAGAAATCTAATGCATCATTGCATAGCTCTCCAGGCTGTATTGGGTGCGTGATGATGAGAGAGAGGCAGTGTTTATCTAGACCTTGCCCTAGAATATTTTCTCAATGCCGACCTCTGGCAAGGTGACTGTGCACCATAACCCAAACCAAGGGGATGATTAAGTCTGCCAATTAATAAGTACATACTGTGACAACAGGAAGGATAAAGCAGCCAGGATAGCCACAGCTAGTACGTTTCCCCAGCATTAAGCTTTGACCTCTTTAGATCGGTACCCTGGATGCTGATCCTTTATGGAGACTATTGAAATTGCTCACCACTACTCCATGTGCCAGACATCTGTTGTCCTGTGGCCTTCACCAAACACTGTAGCACTTCCCTTTCTACACTCCCTCCTGCCATGCATAATTCCTCTACCACATTTAATACCACCTCTTGGAAACATTAGCTACTGGCTTCACTGTTTTCTCCCCAGTTTGATTATACACTCTTGGGACCAGGAAAATATTTGCAAATGTGCATTATATAAGAAGTGGCTGATCACATGTGTGTTAGAGTCAGACTATCCCCACTTTGTGATTTACCATTCTGTGATTTATCCCTGTAACCTTGGGTGAGTTGCTTAGCCTCTCTATGCCTCTCTATGCCTCAGTTTGTTTTGTTTCGTTTTGTTTTTTGCTGCTGGGTGGTATGGGAACCCAAACCCTTGACCTTGGTGTTACAATACCACACTCTAACCTAACCAACTGAGCTAAATGGAGAAAATAACTACAATTTTAGGTTTGTTGGGTAAATGAGATGATAATGTGTATAACGGTTTATCAAAGTACCTGGCACACAGTAAATGTTCAATAATGAAGGAAGCTCCAATTCATATCTCTGGCCTATCCTATGTTTTTACATGTGTCATTTAACTCATAACATTTTCCAGCATCATTATTATCCCCATTTGGTGATTAAGAAACTGAGACACAGAAAGGAGTACAACGTGGCTAAGGTAGTGAAGACAGTAGTCGCAGAACCAGGATTTGAAGCCAGGCTGTTTTGCTCCGGGATCTATGCACCTCACCCCCATGCAGTCCTACCTCGAAACAAATTCCAATCCAGCAACCCCATGGGAAGATAACATGGAGATCTCTCAGAACTTAGGTGTCAATAAGACACTGCTACCACTTCCACGTGAAAGTGATTTCCCTGTGAGTCATTACTATTCATCACTTACTATTCATCACATCAATATTTCCACTTGAGGTGGAAACAGGTCTGGGTCTGTGCACCTTGCTCCATTTTAGCTCGTCATTAAACACTTTGTGGGTAAGTGTCCCGAACTGTAGAGTATGCTTCTGTTAGGATAGCACCTGCCTGGACCATCAGTTTTAAGTAAAGGGAAATGGAAGACACATTTCTATAAAGAAGTATTGAATGGACATCCACACCCTGCTTTGTAATAGAACGGTGACTCCCAGGAGGGAAACAACATGGTAGCCTGGACCCTAGAAAATCAAAGCCACACCATCTCAGCTTCTGACACAATGGCCCCCTGATGTTCGGTGAGGTGCCTCAATCCTTGAGGATAAATAGACTTCATCAAGTAAGAAGCAGGATACCCTTCACAGTCTAAAGTATGGCAGAGCCTTTGACCTAAGTCACCTCAAAGTTTCTACCTACAGCTACCCAACGGAAAACCGGTCTCTTGCCCCTAAACTACCCTTTCTGACTCCAGGTTTCCAACCAGCTGAAGAAAGGTAAGAGCCGCCAAGGAGGAACGGATGGGGAAACTTTTGCAGAAAAGAATACAGCATGCCACTTTTCTAAAGTTATGTTTGATGTTTGAATAATTCATGGGATGTGTACTGCAAGCAACGGTGCTTATTATTTCTACTTAATGGTCTCCAGACACAGGAATAGAGAGAGGGTGAAGAAAGGAAGGAAGGAAGAAAGAAAAGGAGTCTGAATTTACACTCACCGTTTCAAAAGTGCTTTTGTACACAGCCAACTTCTCCCAGCTGAAGACGCAGCATTTGCCAAAAAGTCGCCTGCAAGAAAGCACACAACAGAAGTATAAACCAGTCCATTAAAGGACTCCTTTCCTCCCGCCCCCCCCCCCCCCCCC
>NW_007727476.1:146166-152166 GCF_000696425.1 Galeopterus variegatus | reverse complement strand
CCCCCCCCCCCGCCACCTCCTTTTAATAACTTTTCTTTTACATAAGAGGCACATGTTTAGAAAGTACTCACTCCGTGCCCTATACTGGCTTGAATTAGAACACAAACTACCTCATTAGTGAAGTTTTGAGTTCGGTTTGGCTGTTTGGATCGATTGTCTTTTCACCTGGCTCCAGCCACCAAGTCAATGAAAACCAAGAATAGGAGTGATTTAGCATGTAAAGCCCGTCCAGAGCAAGCCTCTTGGAGCGGTGGTCTGAGAGGAGTGAGAATCACTGTCTTGTTTGGGTTGTTGTTTTTAGCTGCTCTGACACATTCAGACTTTCTGTCCATTCAGCCAGAGAGGCCATGTGTCCAAAACCTGAAAGAGCTGGTGCTTTACAGCAACTTGGTTAAACTTGCTGTTTCAAATGTAGGATTTTCCATGTGGATATTATTTGTTCTGTAGGCAATTTGAGTTTCCCCAATATTAATGTTTTTCAACGTGTATATTTTCACGCACGTGTTAAAACACCAGCACACATGGTGGGGTGTGGGGGAGGGTAAGAGAGGAGGAAAAAGTAGAAATAAACAAAGTGATCAGTGATTTCTGCCATCACAGGCTGCATGGACACCTGCTGAAAAGTCACAAGTCCAGTGAAACAACTGGTTGAATGTTTTGGTCCCTGAGATGCCAACTGGCTGACTTTTCCAATGAACTGACCAGTTGTTTAGACATCTTTCAGGAACAACTCTCGTTCAATCTGAATTATTTAGAAGTAATTACCCCATTGGTGGATTATCAAGGCCTGTGCTTTCTTTTCTCTTTTCTTCCTGGGCACCTGTTTTTTTGGTCAAATTTAATACTAATTAGTACCCCAACCTTGGGAAGGGTAGTTCAGTTCAGTTCAGTTCAACAAACATGTTATTGAACATGTGTCATGTGCCAAGCACTCTGCTAGTTTCTGCAGATAGGAAGATAAAAAGATGTGCGTGCTGCCATCAACAAGCTTGGGACTTAATGGAAGACAGACATGGTGTCAAAGCAATGTCATGAAAAGAAACCCAGAGTGTTTGGGGACTACTGGGGAGGAAACTTCAGTACAGTCTGGGACTCTCAGGAATGGTTTTTCAGGGAGGTGAAGACTGTGCCAAGTTTTTAAGGCTGTGAAGGAATAGATCAGTTAACCAAGAATAAGAAAGGAATTCCAGGAAGAAGGAACCACATAAGGAGAGGCAAAGAGGCACAAAATAGCAGGATTAGCAGTTTAGTAGAACTGGAGCATAAAATGTGAGAGTAAACATAGAGGGGATGAGGCAGAGAAACAGAATAGGGGGCCAAACTTTGGAGGGTCTGGCACCATTTTAGAGCATCTGTATTTCATCTCAAGGGCAACTGGGAGCCACTGAAAGGCTAAAGCAGGGGAGAGAAGGGATCAGATCTGAATTTAGTTAGCTTTGCATGTAGATGGATTTGAAGACTGACAAAGGGAAAACGGCTAGCAGGCTTTTGCAAACTCCCTGAGAAGAAAGAGCTAAATTCAGAATGAGGGATTTGGTGGTCAGGTTGGAAGACAATTCATTTCTGTAAAGTGTATGGCAGGTAAAATGTGCAGAATCGAGAGAGGAGAGAGGTTAAGATAACTCCCAGATTTCGAGCTTAGACAACAGGATGGTGTTAGTTCTGTTGACTAACAAGGGGCCTCCAGGAAGGTTGATCTGAGGATGCAGGAGGAGAAATAAAGTAGAAATAGAATAAAGGAGAAATAAAAAATAAGAAGCATGTTAAGATCTGTGCCCACTGGACCATTAGGTGAGGACAGCCAGGCATAGATACAGCAAGCTTTCAAAAGCCTTTCCTTTAAACCATGCATTCCCAATGGAGCCAACATCTACAAGGAGGTGAAAATTTATTCTTGATGGGGGGAGTGAGCAAAAAACTCTTAAATGTTACAATGGTTGTGGCCTTTCGAGGGCCACAGTACATTAATATATCTATAGTGGTATTAAAATTTCACAGCATGGAGGTTGGATGGCAGGTAGGAAATAAAATTTCTGAAAAAGCTCCTTGGGATGGCAATATTGATATAAAAGTTATGAAAAATTGACTTAAACTGTGGTTTTATTGTTGAATGTTAAAAGCTGAAAGGGAGTTGACGTCATTGTCTAAAATGGAGTTTGGAGCAGGATTTGAATTGGGAAAAAAAGCCCCTGGACACGGTTTAGCATAGTCTTCTTGTGTCACGATCATCTGACTTTCTTATCAATATACATTCCAGGAATCCCACCTCCCATGATATTGATTCAGAATTTCATGTGAGTAGAGCCCAGGAATCTGCATTTTAAATAAATTAACTAATTGTTGCTTACACCTTTTTATAACCAATTTAAAAATTCAGGGGTCCGAGACTGGATTAGGAGGTATCATGCTAATGTTGGATATAAAATTTAAAAGAGAACAAGCAGTGTAAAATCACCAGCATTCTATGAGTGGAATTTGGGAGCATGAGTCTCACTTTCCAAACCTTAAAATGGGTAACATGTCATTATACAAAAAGAAGAAAGATAGAGGTGGAGGAAGCTCTGGCATTGTTGCTATAGGGGTTTCACTTGAAACACCAGTGGCCTGTGTAAATTGAAAAGGAAAAGTTAATCCACTGGCAGAAACCAGTTCTCATGGGAGCTGCACAGAGGTTAATTTTACATAAACTGTGGAAGTGCCAACATTATCTTCTTAATTCACCCAACAAACCCTACTCTGTACCAGGCACTGTCTAAACTCTGCAGAAATAGTGTTTATGGAGATTTCCTGAAAGATATGCAGTTGATCCACTCATCTACCCCTCCGTGAAGCTAAACCATCATATCCTATACCTCTTCTCTGCCCTCAACCCACAAGTGGGTAGAAGAGCTAAGACACATTTAGTAGAATGCTAAACTGACTTCGGAAAATGCCATAAACTTATATTGATCCCCTCTGTAAACAACAATCCTTCCCATTTTGTCACCGTGTCAATTACAAGGAGGCTGTTGAGTGTGTTCATTACATTGCCCAGCACATTTTTCCAGTGGTTTTTTTCTGGTAGGTGGTTAGTGAAAGCGGGGTTCCTCTCCTGTTGTTTCTTATTTTCATTTCACGCACACTGAGAATTACATGACTGATCTATTTTCCCTCTTCATTTGGGCTACTAATGAAGCAAAAGACAGATTTATCACTAAAAGCAAGTAAAGGGGACTCAATACTATGTGTGTTTTCACAAGGGTACTTGAAAAAGTTCATAGAAAGATTCATATTATCTTTTAATTCTATTTTTCTGCAAACTTTTTTGAAGTACCCTAAGATTAGTGTTGTTCTTACTTCCATTTTATGTCCTTAAATAAAAAGTAAGCCAGAGCCCCTGCATTTATGGGTTTTTAAAGGACTTGTAAATGAGGTTTAGGCATTATTTTATCTGGAAGTTACCAGCTGAGCAGAGATTAGTTATCTGATTGACCCACCTTAGCTCAGGGCAAACCTGCAAAGAAACAGATATAAAATACATAAATTCTGAAGAATATGCCATGGGGGGGATAGGGGGGCCAGAAGAGAAAAAGTTAAATCAATAGAACCATATTCTACCCAGTTCTACCCATGTGATGGCATTGCATTCAGTAGGAGGTGCCCAAAAGTGGAAGAGGGGTCAGAAAAAATGACTAATAAAGGTTTTGTTAGTGGAACACTAACCACCAGGGGCTTTACTACCACCCTGGCCTCAACACACCCCTTCCCTTGTTTCTCTCTATTTTATTAAATTCAAATTTTTATTGAGATAATTGTACATTTCAATGAAGTTGTAACAAATAATACAAAGAGATACCCTATAGCTTTTATCCAGTTTCCCTTAGTAGCGACATTTTGCAAAACAATCAATAATAAGACCAGGATATTGACACTGATACAATCCACTGATCTTAGTAATTACCACATTATTTGCACTTATTTCTGTGTTTGCACTTAGTTCTATACAATTTACAACATGTGTAGGTTTGAATATCCACTATAACAGTCACCAAACAATCCATCACTGTAAGGATGCCCTTTTTTTCTTTTGGCAGCTGGCCAGCATGACAATATGAACTGTGACCTTGGTGTTATAAGGCTGTGCTCTAACCAACTGAACTAACCGGTCAGCCTGGATGCCCTTTTAGAGTCACTGTTCTTTCTCTTCCTATTCTGTAGAAGAAATTGTGTAAAAATAGTTAAAGTCCTTTTAAAATGATTGATAGAATTCTCCAGTGGATCTCTCTGAGCCTAGACTTTCTTTTTTGTAAAACTCTTTAAATGTAATTAAAAATGCAATTTACTTAATGGTTATAGGAATGTTCAGATTGTCTATTTTATTTTGCTTAGTTGTTAGTAGTTCATTGTTTTTGAGGATTTGGTCCATTTCTTCTATTTGTCAAATTTATGAATGTAAAGTTATTCACAGTATTTTCTTATTATATTTTTAATGGATGCAGGAACTGTAGTGAGACCGACTATTTTATTGCTAGTATTGGTGACTTGTGTTTCTTTTTATTTTTGTCAGTCTTGCTAGAGATTTATCAATTTTGTTGATTTTTTTGAAGAACCAGCTTTTTGTTTCACCAATTTTTTCTATTGTTTTTCATTTTCAGTTTTATTGTTTTTTGCTCCTATATTTATTATTTCCTACCTTCTTTCTTTGGTTTTTTTCCTCTTTATTTTCTAATTTCTTGAAGGAGGAACTAAGATTATTAATTTGAGATCTTTACTCTTTTCTAATGTAAGCATTTAGTACTATGAATTTTCCACACAGCACTGCTTTAGCTATGTCCCACATATCTCTGTATGTTGTATATTTGTTTTCATTTAGTTCTATGTGTGATTTTTATTTCCTTTGAGACTTCCTCTGTGACTTATGGGTTATTTAGAAACATAATGTTTAATTAACCACTATTTAGAGCTTTTCCTGTTGTCTTTATGTCATTATTTTCTAGTTTGCTTTTATTATGGTCATAGTACACACTCTATATTTCAGTCTTTTAAATTTGTTGAGGTTTGTCTTATGGCCCAGAGTATGGTCTATCTTGGTGAATGTTCCCTGAGTGCTTGAAAATATTGTATATTCTGCTGTTGTTAATATATATGAGGACTTCAACAAGTTCATGGAAAAATGGAATAAAAAGATAAAAAAATATAAACTTCATTTCTCAATCTAAGTTGCATCAAATTCAAGACACTTTTTTTATACCAGCCATTTACCCCATCTCTAAAGAACTAAGTGTCCTGGGAATTTAACTACGTTAATGAAGTCTTTTTGACATTATTAATTGAAGAAAAATAGGTGCCCTTTAAAGACTTTTTTAAGATTAGAAAACAAAAAGAAGTCAGAAGGAGCCAAATCAGGACCATAACATAGATGCCTAATGGTTTCCCACTGAAACTATTTCAAAATTCCCCTTGTTCGATGAGAGGAATAGAGAGGAACGTTGTCATGGTTGAAAAGGACTCTCTGGTAAAACTTTCCTGGGAGTTTTTCTTCTAAACTTTTGGGTAGTTTTCTTCGAATACTCTCATAATAAGCAGATGTTTTTGTTCTTGGGTACTCCAGCAAGTCAAGATGAGAGGAATAGAGAGGAACGTTGTCATGGTTGAAAAGGACTCTCTGGTAAAACTTTCCTGGGAGTTTTTCTTCTAAACTTTTGGGTATTTTTCTTCGAATACTCTCATAATAAGCAGATGTTTTTGTTCTTGGGTACTCCAGCAAGTCAACAAGCAAAATGCCTTGAGCATCCCAAAAACTGTTGCGATGACCTTTGCTCTTGACCAGCCCACTTTTGCTTTGACTGGACCACTTACACCTCTTGGTAGCCATAGCTTTGATTGTGCTTCGTCTTCAGGATCATACCGGTAAAATGACTCATCTCCTGTTACAATTCTTTGAAGAAATGCTTCAAGATCTTGATCCCACTTGTTTAAAATTTCCATTGAAATCTTTGCTCTTATTTCCAATATAATATC
>NW_007727476.1:134249-145166 GCF_000696425.1 Galeopterus variegatus | reverse complement strand
GAAGGTGGGAAATCCTATTACGGTAATTGAAAGGTGGAGTGCCTCAAACTAGATCCTCTTCAGGCATGTTATAACAAGTTAGTACAAGTTTGTTTTGGTTCAAAAAAATTTTGCAATCCATACATAGTTTTTTTTATAACATGCATCCATGAAGTTTTTGAAGACCTTGTGTGTGTGTGTGTGTGTGTATCTTTGGTGATTGTGTTGTTCAGAGATTCTATAGCTTTGCTCACTTTCTGCCTACTAATTCTATCAGTTTCTAAGGAGAGAATGTGCATTGAAGTCCTCAACTATTACTAAGAATTGTTTCATTTCTCCTTTCAGCTCTATCAGTTTTTACTTCACATATTTTGAGGTGTTAAATTTGAAATTAGCTTCTAGTAAGTAGCATATAATTGTCAAACTCCTTTTCAGAGGATACAGCAAAATTTGGGGTAAGTAGATTGGAGAACAAGGCTCTGAGCTAAAAAATATGGATGAGGGTGGGGAAAGAATATACAGTATCCTGAATATGAGAAACAAAGTCCTGTGGCAGATGATTCTTGGCTTCTCTTTTAGTTTAGTTTCCCCTGAAAGCAGACCCTAAGTCAAAGACTTGAGAGCAGATGATTACATAAACTGTAAGTGTTACAGGCTGAATTGTGTTCTCCCAAATTCATAAGTGAAGTCCTAACCCTCAGTACCTCAAGATGAGACTATATTAGAGTCTTTAAAGAGGTAATTAAGGTAAAATGAGTTCATATGAGTGGGTCTTAATTTAACATGACTAGTGTCCTTAAAAGAAGAGGAGATTAAGCCCATACATGTGAAGGCACAGCAGAAACATTATGTGAGGATACAGCAAGAAGGCAGCCATCTGTAAGCCAAGCAGAGTGGCCTCAGAAAAAACCAAACCTGTGAACACCTTCTTCTTGGATTTCTAGCTTCCAAAACTATAAGAAAATAAATTTCTGTAGTTTAAACCACCCAATCTGTGGTATTTTGAAAAGAAAAGAAAAGAAATTTCTGTAGTTTAAACCACCCAATCTGTGGTATTTTGTTATGGTAGCCCTAGAAAAATCATACACGTGGTTAAAATGTTTGAACTGCTGTACGGAATATTAAGTAAGAATAGGGGATAGATGAGTTGAGCAGAGAAAAATGGCTATGAAGAGTGCCCTTATGAGAGGTTTTCCATTGTAGACATCTAGGGTTTAATCCTGGATTCTTCTGTCCTTCACTGGCTAAGAATTGCTCCTAAAGCAGGTATTAAACTCCTGTTAAACCAGCTTCCATGTTGTTGGAGAAAACTTTTAAGCAGATTAGCAAAGAGCCACAGGTACTTGAGGTTGCATGATCATTGTCCCCTGCAGTTACAGGTGAGCTTAGGTGTGGGCCACTGGCATATATATGGGTGGGCATCGGCACCTGTACCATAGTCTCATCCTTCCTTCTTTTCTTCTCTTGCCAGGCCTTTGGGAATCTCAGCCTCTTTGACATGTCTCTTGGGAAATCTAGTCTTCCATGTCCTTGTGTGATAAAAGGTTCAAGATCTTCTTTTACTTGGGCATCCTCTTCAGCTGTTCCCTTCTTTAAGAAGCTGAATGGGTCTGGAGTGGAACCCAGGGGAACTGAGTTCTGGAGTGTGGTAGGTTTCAAATTAAATTAGACCTTCAAGGCAAGTTCTTTATTAGCTCCTTCTTTCCTTGCAGTCATCTTTTCTTGATAGAGGAGATTAGGATATAGGCTGTGGAATTAAGCAGAGGCCACCAGGTCTGTTTTCAGGGCTACAGGCTTTAGGACTATCTATCACTTGGAGAAAGGAGTCCATATGGCTCTGTACAGTTCAGTCCACTTTACTCATGGGCTGTCTTTGGTGTGATGTCAAAGTCTAACTAACAGTGAAAATAGTTTTCCAGGAATATTCCTTCTGTGAATCTTCCTCATAAATATCCAGTGATGGTGGTATCTAGAGGATAAGAATTTAGGGATCTTGTTTCTCATCTAAACACTTCTAGTTTGGACTGACAAGCATTCAAAAGTAATCTTCACTATGTTTAAAGGCCTAGGAAATGGTATACTGTCTAATCAAAATGGCACATGCAGTGGATTGAATTATATCCCCCCAAACTCACTGAAGCTTGAATTGTGTCCACCAAATTTTATGTATTAGAAACCTTGGTCCCCACTGTGACTGTTAAGAAGGTGGGAAATCCTATTACGGTAATTGAAAGGTGGAGACTTGAAGAGGTTGTAAGACCATGCCATAGTGAACGATTAGATTGTAGGACCATACCATAATGAATGGATTAAAAATGGTGGTCAGGGGCATGGTTCTGAGGGCTTTAAAAGAAGAGAGTCTGTCTTTCTCTCTCTTCTCTTCTTTCACCATCTTGAAATGTGAGACCCCTGGGTCACTGTTGCCACCACCAAATGAATTTTGGACTTCCCAGCCTCAGAAATTATAAGCAATAAATTTCATTTTCCTTTATAAATCACCCAGTTTTGGGTATTTTGTTATAAGCAACAGAAACAAACACAGTTGTTTGCTTTTCACAGAAACTTTATCAACTCATTATGGGTCCAGTAGAACCTCACATTGATTGGTTTTGATTGGCTGTTATGGATGTGATTGATTAATTTAAAACATGAAAAATGATGAGACATGTATTCAGAGGGCAGATACAATCTCTTCAAACACAGCGTTCAAATGGGACATAATATAATAAGCACTTGGAGGTGACACTGCTGGGATCCAAAGGACTAGGTCATACCAAGCTCTAAAGTTATTTCCCACTGGTCTTCTCTTCATAGCCATTCTCAGAGGTAGGAGATAAACTTAACCAAGGAGGTTAAAAATGTGTACACTTGAAAATATAAAACATTTATAAAAGAAATTAAAGCAGACTCAAAATAAATGGAAAAACATCCCATATTTGTGAATTAGAAGAATTAATATTGTTAAAATATCTGTACTACCCAAAGACATCTACAGATTCAATGCACTCTATATTATAGCAATTTTAGAGAAATTTTTTAAAAGTCTAAAATTCTTATAAGCCACAAAAAACCCTGAAAAGCCAAAGGAAATTTGAGCAAGAAGAGGCTGGAGGCTTCACACTTTCTTATTTCAAAATATATTGCAAAGCTACAATAACCAAAATAGCATGGTTCTGGCATAAAAACAGACATATAGACCAATGGGAAAAATAGAGAGTGCGGAAATAAATCTATGCAACTGACCATTATACGGTCAACTGAGTACTAAGACCATACTGAGTATAGGAGAGAACTGAGTATAACAAGAGTACCAAGACCAAACAATGGGGAAAGGATAGTCTCCTCAAAAAATGGTGCTGGGAAAACTGGATATCCACATCCAAAAGAATGAAATTGAACCTTCATCTCACAGCACACACAAAAATCAATTCAAAATTAATTAAAGACATAAACAGAAGACTTAAAACCAGAACATTTCCAGAAGAAAACATAGGGGAAAATCTTCTGGACATGGGCATCGGTAATAATTTCTTGGATATGACACCAAAAGCACTGGCAACAAAAGCAAAAATAGAAAATTAGGGTTATGTCAACCTAAAAAGCTTCCTCACAGCAAAGGAAAAAATCAATAAAACAAAAAGCAAATTTATAGAATGAATGAAAGTATCTGCAAACCATAAATCTAATAAAGGGTTACTATGCAAAATATTTAAGGAATTCCTACAAGTCAATAGTAAAAAAAAAAAGAAGAAAGAAAACTAACCAAAAAGCAAATAACCCAATTTATAAATAGGCAAAGGAACTAAATAGACATTTCACCAAAGACACACAAATGGACATCAGATGTATGAAAAGGTGCTCAACATCACTGATCACCAGGGAAATATAAATCAAAACTATAGTGATGTATCAACTCAGACCTATTAAAAGAGTTTTTATAAAACAAACAAACAAAAAACCAGAAGATAAATACTGCAAAGATGTGGAGAAAAGGGAACCTTTGTACACTCTTGATGGGAATGTAAATTGGTACAGCCATTATGGAAAACAATTTAGATGTTCCTCAAAGAACTAAAAATAGAACAACTGTATGATCCAGAAATCCATTTTTGGATATGTATCCAAATGAGTTGCAATTAGGATCTGGAAGAGAAAGCTGCAGTCCTATGTTCATTGCAGTATTATTCACAGTAGCAAAGACATGGAAACAACCTAAATGTCCACTGATGGACTAATGCATAAAGAAAATGTGATATATACAAGGGGACTTCAAAAAGTTTATGGAAATATTTGTATTATCTCTTAATTCTATTTTTCCACAAACCTTTTGAAGTGACCTTGTACATATAATGGAATATTATTTAGCCTTAAAAAAGAAAATCCTACCATTTGAAACAACATGGATGAACTTGGAGGACATTATGCTAAGTGAAGTAACCCAGATACAGAAAGACTACCACATGATGCTTCTTATAAGATAAATCTAAAATAGTCAAACTCAGAAGCAGAGAGTTGAGCGATGGCTACCAGTGAATGGGGGAACAGGGAAACAATTAGTCAAATAAATTAGTCAAAGAGTACAAAGTTTCAGTTATACAAAATAATTGTTATAGAGATCTACCATACAGTATAGCTTCTATAGTTAAGAATTTGCTAAGAGGGTAGATATTGTGTTAAGAATCCTTATCACAAAAATAATAATAATAAATAAGAGAGCAGGAGGAAACTTTTAGAGGTGATAGATATGTTTACGCCGTAGATTGTGGTGATGGTTTCACAGGTATATGCTTACCTCCAAACTCATCAACTTGTGTACATTAATTATGTACAGCTTTTTACATGTCAAAAAATTAAATAAAAAAGAATGTTATTTGAAAAAAGGACATTATTTATTGTGCTAAACAACATCCTAAATAATATCCTTATAATAAATAAAATTAGTTTTGTATGCCTGTTTGTTTTTTAGTAACCTCTCAGTGTAAGCGGAAGACATTACAACCAAATATAATTTATTAAAAGTAACTTTGCCAGGATCTAAATCCAGAGTCTAGGAATTCAGCTTTCTGCAGCCCTGGATTAATCCAGGGAAATATTTCTGTTTCTCTAGAGTAACAATGCTGTGGAGCCTTAGGAGGGTTCCAGTGACCCCCGAGCCCTCTCTGAGGCTCGCAAGAATCAGGAAAAGTGAAGAGGCATCTGTGTCCCCCAGTTCCACTGCAACCAGAGACTCTGCTTGGATCTGTTTACACACATTACTTTAAAAATATATACTAAAGAATCTTTAGACAAATGAACAAAGAAACACTGACCTAGAGAAATAAATGGTCTACCCATGCTTCACATCTGTGTCCCCCAGTTCCACTGCAACCAGAGACTCTGCTTGGATCTGTTTACACACATTACTTTAAAAATATATACTAAAGAGTCTTTAGACAAATGAACAAAGAAACACTGACCTAGAGAAATAAATGGTCTACCCATGCTTCAGATGAATCCCTACAAAATATTACTTCTTTCCAAAATTTTATAAGTATACAGGGACAAAGGATTTGAGATTGTGCACCTAAAAATACCTGGAGGGGAGTTAGTGTATGTCTGCTTAAGAGAGGACCACTGGGTTTTTCCAATGCTGTCTAATTGGAAAACCTGGGAAGAATAAACTGAATATGCTAGGCTCAGCTTTTCTATTTCTCCACTTTGGAGAGGGCTTCCCCAGGATGTTCTCTGCTTTTTCATGCTGTAAGTCTGACACTCTAACCCCAGTATGGGAGCCATATGCTAGGCTCAGCTTTTCTATTTCTCCACTTTGGAGAGGGCTGCCCCAGGATGTTCTCTGCTTTTTCATGCTGTAAGTCTGACACTCTAACCCCAGTATGGGAGCGTTGCTTACATCTGATGGATAAATCTTTCTACTCCTGGGGCTCATACAGCAGGCTTAGCTGTCTCAAACTAAATTTCTTCCTTCGACTTAGTCTTCATTGGTAGTATAGGACAGATGGCAAAACCCCTGCATTAACACAGTAAGTGGGGCCAAACAATTTAGTTGTAGGATTTGCAGTCAGATTATTATGAGATTGATGGAATAACCAGGTGAGCCTGAATAGCTGGCTGGTATTTCAGTGTGTGATCTAAATTTATCCTGGCCTCTGGTTATGGTGTTCCAATCTGTGATCTACCTCTATCATGTTACCACCCCACTGAGGATGATTGAGTCAACATTTCTCCAGGGTGGTGGCAGCAACACCAGACTCTCCCAGCTATTTGATAGCTGTTTCGTCACACTGATTCAGGAATATTGGGCCAGGAGAGTACCAGGGACATGGAGACTCACTTGTCACTTCCCCATTTTCCAAGATGGGGTTGCCTGAAGTTTTCTCACCTGGCTCTTTGCTTTTCCCTTCACATCCTCCTTCCCCTGCAACTCGAGAAAGGAAGCAGACACAGAACTGCCCCAGTCTCCAATTCTGCATTATCACCAGGCGTGTTATTGCAGGACTTTTACTATAGTTCTCTCAGCATTTTGTTTCACTTATTCAATTCTGTTCAGAGCCTAAGCAATGAAAAAGAATGATATTTATTGGGCCTATGCAAAGGCTACTAAGAAAATGCTGAGTTTTAGTTGTTATTGAAGCCACGTAGTTAACCTTATCAAAGCTCATGGAGACGAGCAGTTAAAAGCTCATAATTACTCTAAAAAGAACTTCCTGTCTGGGTCAAATAATTGAAAGCTGTGATTTGTTCATATTCTTTCTTGAAACTGAAATGAAAGTTTAACTTTTCAGATGGGATCTCTTCCTGAGACAAGGATGAGTAGATGAGAAATCACCAACAGCAACACTGCAATATAATGACAGATTGGGTTTCCCAAACATAAGATTATGGAAATTCCCCTGCTATCCCCGTCATTAAGTATTAGCAAGTATCTGGTTAGTGACAAAAGTAAGGACATGGTTGCTTGATATCAGTGATCCTCAACTTTGGGTTATAGCAAATTCAGATAGCCAAATGTCTACAGAAAAATCAAGATGTATCCCTAGGGTAGATGAGCACCTAACATTTTAGGCCAGAGAATGGCAAAGAGGTGGAAAGGAAGAGTAGGAACTTATTTTTGGTAGAAGGAACATTATTGGAGAAAAAGCCCAGCTTCAGGACAAGGTCACCTCTCCTCTGCAAGCTACAGCATCAGTGATGACAAAATCACTCCTTCAGGTGGCAAAACCAGCAAGATGCACAAATTCAACTCCAGCCCTTCAGGCTCAGCTTCAGTCTCTACCATCTTAAAGTCATGCCTACATTCTTGGCCCTGGGAGATGATAGGGGAAAGAGGAATTAGCAATTTGGAATATGTTAGGGTTAAATAGCCTCACTAATGTCCAACGAAATGGCTTTAAGGAACTGCTGGGAGTCATTGCCCTAAGTGACATAGCTCTTAAAAGGTTATGGATAGACGCTAAAACTCTGGACATATTTAAATAATCCCATTATAAAACCAACAATCCGTGAACTCGTTTAAACCCTTTTGGATCTGTTTATTTTTCTAGTTTGTACCTGACAGATTTTCTTTGCTTCCACTCACTGAGTTAATTTTTTTTTTCCTTTTAATTACAAGGATCACATCTACTGACGAGATTTAAATTTTGAAAATTAGTTGAATTTGGCCGGCCCGGTGGCGCACTGCGCTAGTGCGCTGCTTGGGAAGCGCGGCGGCGCTCCCGTCGAGGGTTCGGATCCCACATACAGACCGGTTCCCGCTCACTGGCTGAGCGAGGCGCGGGGGCAACACCGAGGGTTGCGATCCCGTTGCCGGTCCCGGTCCGGTACAGGGGCGACACTGAGGGTTGCGAACCGTTGCCGGACACGGAAAAAGACAAAAAAAAAAAAAGAAAATTAGTTGAATTTGAATGGCATTTCTACATCCTTGTAGGTTGATTTCTCTGCTGTATTTAAATAACTAGCTTCATTTCCTTGTGGACTCAATGGTCAAAACATAAAGAATTGAAGTTGTAAATTTATCCTGAAAAGAAAATCATTTTTCTTTCCAGACATTCAAAATTCTTTTTTAGAAAAGAATAGCACAAGATACCTTTCTATCACAGAACTCATTCCTATATTTCACAAGGTATCTGAATCTAAACTACTTATGCAAGCTTAAGGTCAAAATACTTTACAAAATACAAAAAAAAGCACAAACCAACAGAATTAAGAATTCATAAATTTGATTACTTTAAAGTTAAGAATTTCCAAGACATCACTTCTGAGATAAAGAGGGTGAGAAGGCACCCATAGAGTAGAAGAACATATTTCCAACATTTATCTAATTTATAATATTTATTTTATGTGTTTAAATAGATAAAAACTTTATTTAAGTCAATAAGTAAAAGAGAACTCAGTAGAAAAAAATGGACAAAAACAGGCTCCTTGAAAATCAGAAAATCTCAATGGATAACAAATATATGAAAAGATGATCAAATTGATTAGTTATCAGGGAAATGGAAGATAAAACTATGATAAGGCATGACTGGATAACCACCAGATAGCTCCATCAAAAAAAAAAAAAAACCTGCACTCCCATATTCATCACAGCACTATTCGCAATAGCCAAGAGATGGAATCAACCCAAATGCCTATCAATAGATGAACGAATAAAAAACTGTGGTACCTACACACAATGGAATACTATTCAACTATAAAAAGAAATGAAGCCAAAGCTTGATCCTGGCACCTTAGACCACTCAGCCATCCTGACATACTATCTCTGTCATTTGTGCATGGATGGAACTGGAAACCATCACATTAAGTGAAGTAAGTCAGGCACAGAAAGACAAACGCCACACGATCTCGCTTTGTGGAATCTAAAAATAAAAATAAAAAGTGGTTCTCATAGAAGTAGAGAGTAGAATAATGGTTACCAGAGGCACGGAGGGGAAGGGGCTGTGGGGGAGGATAAGAAGTAGACTAAAGGGTACAAAACTATGCTATCTACCTTAAGTGAATCATTGTGCAGTATATGCATGTATTAAAACAACCGTCGTACCCCACAAATATGTACAAGTAAATGTTAAAATAAAATGTAAAAAAGAGAAAAGAAAAAGGAAGTTGAAAAACAATAAAAATAAATAAATAAATAAATAAAAAACAACAAACAGAAATGCTAAGTGTTGATGAGGATATGGGACAGTGGGAACACGAATCCTGCTGCTGGGGAAGTTGTTTGACGTTATCCAGGAAAATTGAAAGTCAGTATAGCACAGATCTCAGCAATGCTAATCCTGGTTGTCTACCCTAACATGTGCACCCAGCGATATCAATAGCAAGATTCATTGTGGTATTGTGTATATAGCCAAAGGTGGAAGACAGCCCAAATGTCTCTCTCCAGCAGAATGGATGAATTGGTGTATAGTCACAAAATAGAATACAATACTGTCGTGAAAATGAATGAATTACAACCACAGCAACAATGCCGAATCTTAAAAATAATGGTAAGTAAAACAAACCACACATTTAAAAAATACACGAGGCATACCTTAGTGCTAGAAGTAAACAGTATATAAAAGAAGTGGTTATAACAGTGTTGGGAATACCAGGGTGCTCTGCCAGGATTCCCTCTTCACGTGTCACGCACCATTCTCAGATGCTGAGAATAGTCTCCGCTGATGGCTCACAGCTGGACGCCTCTTTGGGAATTACCCTTGGCCACAGGGAACTGCTTCATCCAAGGTCACACCCCCTATTGGGGTTTGGCTAGTGACTAGGGTCTAGTGACTGGCTGATGTGGGAACATCAAGGCCCAGCCCCACTTGCCTCAATTCAGGACAACACCAGAGGGCTAGCCCACCACAGGGACCCATGTAGAATTTGCACAGTCACCTGCGCAACCACACTGACCCTGCTTCTCTCTCTGCTTATCTGGACCTCCTGACTGACTAAGAGGCGTATCTCCCAGAACATCCCCAGTAAACTTTCTGTCTGCAACATTCCATCTCAGACACTGTTTGCAGAAAATTCTCCCTAGCCTTTACTGTTTATCTTTGAGAAAAAATGAGGGAACTGTTACTGGGAAGGGAAACTTACGGGCTTCTGGAGTATTGGCAATGTTCTATTTTTTTTAACTGAGTTGTAGTTATATCAGTGTTATCTCTGTAATACATTCCTCTTTTTGTATTTTTTCTATAAGTGTTTTATTTCACACACAAAAAAAGGATTAAAAAGTGATTTCCATTTCTCACGGAGGAAGGAACAAATTTATTTTTAATTTAAATGAAGTACAATATTTGAAATCAGTTTCTCCTAGGGTCTTTGTTTTTTCTGCCTTTTGCAGAACTATTGCTCTGCTGTGACATGTACCTTTCAGCCAGCCAGGTTGGAACGTCACACTCCCTGGTCATACTATAATGGTTCTCTGCTCTAGGGCATCACCAGCAGGTTTCCATAGCCACAGCTGCTGCCTCACAGTGCCACTGAATGGATCCAGAAATCTCTAACTTCCTCACATTACAGATGGGGAAACTGAGGGCTGCCAGAGATCACATTACTGTGCTCCAACCAGTCTTGCTTCCCTTGGGTGGAATTCTTATCTCTCCCCAAACCATTGATGGAAAGCTTAGCTCTGATACACACCTTGGTCATGAAAATGTGAGTGGAAGTGCCTCTTGTAAGCAGAGGTTTTGAGAGTTATTGCAAGATTGTCATTACCCCTCTTCCCACTGCCACGAGACAAGCAATGTCCCAGATGGAGGCTGCTCCATACACCTGAATCCCATAGAACAGGCTAATGGCACACAGCACAGTTGACACATGATGGACACATAACACAATCAACATATCAGCTTTCTTTGTTATAAGCCACTAAAATGTTAGGGTTGCTTATTATCAAGACATAACTCAGACTCTTCCAACTGACACAAAGTCCTAGAAGGAGATCTTCATACCCTAGCACCA
>NW_007727476.1:131766-133555 GCF_000696425.1 Galeopterus variegatus | reverse complement strand
TAACTCAGACTCTTCCAACTGACACAAAGTCCTAGAAGGAGATCTTCATACCCTAGCACCACAAAATATCTGAGCAACCACATAGATTTTCATGCGATGTGCTTTTCAGAAAGCACACTGCCTCCTCTCATTTATACATTGAAATTCACACACGCACGGGCATAATGAGCCACTGCTGATAAACAGAACCCACTTCAACTTAAGCTTTTGTGATAAAAAGAGAAAATAAAACCCAAGTGGAGAAAAAGTATATATAAAGCGACAGTCATGGATTTGATCTTGCTTAAAAACGACACTGCTTTGAAGAGCTCATCATAGCCCCTCTGCAACCAAACTGAGAAATTTTGATTAAACCACATTTCTCGCTCCCACACCTGAAAATTGCCTGTGACTGCTGTATAAAGCCAGAGCCTTCCTTTTCATCTGAGCCTATCACTTAAAACAGTTCCTCTGCACAACCGACTCATTTTTCTTGAGTATCCACTGTTCCCAGCACCTAAGAAAAGAGAGAGATTTTCATCACTGGTACTCACAGGCAGGCTTAATAGAGTGTGAGAGAAATGCTCAGGGGCTTCATTTCTAACTTGCTTGAACTCCCTGTGACATCTGGCGAAAGAACTTGATCAAATCCAACCTTCAGATGCTGCGACTGCCCCATCAGGCTAGAATGCAGAAGCTTTTGTTTTAGCCGAACTCAGGCCTTATCACCTCATTCTGTCACTCAGACTTCCCCAGTCCACCCACAAATCCTCCAGGATTTAGTGCAGATGTAGCAAGCTTGGTGGAAATAATGGTACAAGCAAAGAGGCTAGTCGGCGATCGACTCCAAGCTCTGGGTAATACCAATGGGAAATTATGTGCACAAAAGGTGCGCTGGGGTGACAAATGAGGAGGGGCTGGCCCATTGAAGATGCGAGGACTTAGACAAAGCTGACACACTAATACCAAGCCACTAGCTTGATCTGATTACTTCTGGGGCTGACGGCTCCCCACACCAACCCCCCTTCAGACCTCCCCACCCACCCACGCTCTCACGTAAAAGACACAGGTTGCTTCCTTTGGTGTGCAGTGTACCATGAAACAGTAATCTAGAGAATTACTACATTTATATAAGCCATAAAGTGTTTTTACGCCCCACAAAAAACAATTTTCAGACTGACGATAAATTTGTTTTCACACTGTTGCCTAAAGAAAAACGTAACAGTGAGAGGAAAGTGCTCAAGGATGACAAAGGGAATTAAGACCAATTTTTACCCAGAAAGAGTAATTTGGGGGCCTTATTTTAGACACATTTTTTCTTGAACTATGGTCTGACTCGATTTAGGAAAACATTCAGAACCATAGCAATTCCATTCTTCACCCATATTTTTGCAAAAACATAAAAACGTGTTTTTATTTCCCCACTTTCATCTTTGAGCAAGCCTGTTTTGGGGTAACTTCTTGTGATTTTTGTTATTTTTGCTCAGTTTGCTCTCACTCTTAGCAGGTGGCAATGCTGTATTGTGTGTGATGTAAAATGGCTTAATGTGCGTCATTATAAAAGCCCTCAGCTCTTAAAGTGACGAAGAATTATCCTCATGAACAGAGTTTCTCCGTTTTTCTAATCTCCTCATTTTCATAGAAACAAAGTGAGATTCTGTTTATCTGAGTCCCAATTGACTGTTAATGTTTCAAACTGCTTCTGTCAAGAAATTTCCATCACAGAGTCCTTCTCTTCAAGTTTGGTAAAAAGCACAGTAAAACACATAAACAATCAAATTTGAGAATCATTAATGCAACTCCCTACTAT
>NW_007727476.1:128801-130741 GCF_000696425.1 Galeopterus variegatus | reverse complement strand
AGGTCGTTTATCTCACAAAAATTCCCTAAAATCTCAGTAGTTTTCAATTTATTATTCCGTTATAAGAAAAATACCTGTCTTAATTGTAACACAGTCTTGGAGAAACAACAGAGAATAAAACAGACTCCTGCTTTGACATTTAAACATATGTATAATTAATTAGAAAGCTGTGTATGTCAGCACCTTTCCAGAAAAGTTTCTTTCTCTGATCTCCATTAGTTAGCTTATGTCACACAATCCTTGGGGTGTAACATTAATAAAAGATGATTTGCAAGCCAGTAAAATTCTACCAGTGCCATCCGTTTTTGAAATGCCCTGAGTCTGACTCATATCCACACCATGGCCAGCACTGAGTCACAGAATCGGGATCATTTTTCAAAGGAGAGGTCTAGAAGCCAATCCTTGGAGAAACTCTCTTTCCTAAAATGAGCTCCCAGCAGATTCAAGAGTCCCAACCTTTCAGTTTGTCCCTGAGGATCCCTTTGCTTTGTGCTTCCTTGTGCATGGCCAGTCAAGCCTGCAGGTCTGGCTTGAACTCCCATTCAGTAACCACAGTCAATTCTATTCACTAACCACACTGCATATGTGGTGCAAAGTGCTTTCTCCATTTTGACTTTTAGTTTTTAGCCTTTAAGTAATTTCTTTCCTAATGTAATTAAATTTTGCTTTTATCAAAGAACCACATGCATATACTTTAATAAGATAAATAGGATAGATGAGTTTAAACATCACCCTGCCTCACTGTTCTCAGCCTCACTCCTTAAAGACAACCCCTTCCCAGTCTCTTAGCTGTTTCTTCCATATTTCCCCCAAATATGCCTCTTCTTCTATGTCAATGTTAGACATTTTCTATTGTCTTTGAAAGATCACGATTACTTTCCAAACTCACCAATTGAATGGTAAACCACTTCTCTATATTCTTTTCCACACAGTAAGATACTTAGGTATTCTACTACTTCCATTTCTGCTCTCTTGCACACTGCTCTCTCTTTCAATCTGCAGAGCCATCATCCTGGAACTTCTCATGCTATTGCCTGAGAAATCCCTTTGGCCCTTTTGTGTGCTCGATCTCATTTCATGCATTCCATTCTCCCATTGTTTTATGTCCTCATCTTGGTGTGATTCACCCTGTATTAACAATTATTCCTTAATATAATAATTACTTAATATCATCAAATATCTGGTCAACGTTTATATTTATTTGATTGTCTTATAAATGCACTTCTCTTTTTATAGTTTATTTGTTCAAATTGGGATCAAAAGGAGGACATATAATGCAGTTGACTGATATGTTTCTTTACTATTTTAATTTGTATGTCGCCATTTTATCTTTCTTCTTATGTTTTTAATGTTGTTGAAGAAACGAGTTATTTGTTCTGTAATGTCTCAAATAGTTTGAGTTTGCTGGCTGCATCTCTCTGGTGTTGTTGAATGTGTTCCTCAGTTCCCTATATGTCTTATAAATTGGTTGACCAGATTCTGGTTCAGTTTTTTTTTTTTTTTTGGGGGGGGGGGAGTGCCAAAACTATTTCATGGATGGTGTTGTGTACATCCATCAGAAGGCACACAACGTCTGGTTGTCTCTCTTTTTGTGATGTTAGCAGCCACCAACAATCATTGCCTATATCCATTAAATCATCATGGGATGAAAAATGAAAAGATGTTAATTCTATTATTCCATCTTCATTTATTAGCTAGAATACTTCTACAAAGGAAAACACTTGCCCTTACGATCTATCTGGCTATCCTGAAGCACAATTTGTGTAAATTGTGTAGGTGTCCTCCTGACTTTAACAGTAAACATTGGCCCCAGATATACTTGAAGGTCTTTGGTAACCTACTGTTCTACATGTTAGAAACATGTTAGATATATACATACACACACATGCACACACATATGCATACATGTGTATATATATATAATTAAGATAATCTATAAT